>NW_019947636.1:0-8959 GCF_002910315.2 Salvelinus sp. IW2-2015
CAGCTAGTAGGCCGGTGACGACAACCGCCCGAGCGCCGCCCCGAAACAGGAAGAAGGCACCATCTTCGGCGGATTCGTGACAATATGGTATAGTCCAGGAAGAGGAGAGAGAGAGGACAGTATGTTTGGGATATGGTTTATAGCAGAAGAGAGAGAGAGGGAGACAAGATGTTGATATGGTATAGTCAGAAGAGGAGAGACAGTATGTTATATGGGTATAGTCAGGAGAGAGAAGACGTATGTTGATATGGTTATAAGTCAGGAAAGAGAAGAGAGAGAGACAGTTATTTGATATTGTATAGTCAGAAGAGAGAGAGAGAGACAGTATGATTGATATGGGTTATAGTCAGGAGAGAGAGACAGTATGTTGAGATGGGTATAGTCAGGGAGAGAGAGACAGTATGTGATATGGTTATAGTCAGGAGAGAGAGACAGTATGTTGATATGGTTATAGTTCAGGGAGAGAGAAAGATTCTTTGATTTACTGCTTAGCCTCCCTTTCATTCAGAGAGGACTGTGACTCAAGTGGTCCTCAGCACTCATATCCCCTTTTCCACGGCTCTACACACACACACACACACACGATAAGGAGCTCTACTCACAGGTTGACCAAAGGATTAGGCGAGTGAGAGAGATATGGAAGAGAGGACACGGAGAGAGAGAAGACATGGAGACGAGGACGGGATTTCAACACCACCCTACGGCAGTAAAAAGTATTCTCCACAGCTGTTATTATGTATACACGGCCGTAAACGCATACACACATCACCACCCACCAGACCTGGGGTCGCAGTACTCAGAGGGAGATACACACTTTAGCACTCACTCACACTGTCTTCCACACACACACACCACACACACCACACAGCATATAAAACAGTCTATGAGGAGCAGGAAATGGGGCTGTTCCTCTGGGAAGTCCGCCTCTCTATTTACTCTACGAGTTACCATGAACGATTACATTAGTTCCTCTACCACATACTCCACCACACAGAAATTATAAGAGGTGTTGTGTGTGTGTTGTGTGATGTGTTGTGTGTGTTGATGTGTGTTGTGTGTGTGTGTGTGTGTGTGGTGTGTGGGTGTGTGTGTGTGTGGTGTTGTGTATCAATTTGTGTGTGGGTGTGTGTGTGATTGTGTGTTGTGTGTGTGTGTGTGTGTGTGTGTGTGTGTGTGTGTGCGCTCGCGTGTTCCACTGTTCCCTATATCCCTCAAACTCAACTCTGGACCTCGAAGTCAGTTCCACTAGTTCTTTCCATTGGTTCCCCTCTAATCAGGGACTGATTTAGATGTGGGACCACCAGGTGGGTGCAATAAAATATCAGGTAGAACAGCAGGCTCTGGACCTCGTAGGGGTCAGAGTAAATTACCCCTGCCATAGGGACCCAAAGCCTCCATAAAGACATAACCGCATGTGAAAAATGGAGGGCAAGACAACCAACGACAACAACCTTTGATACAAAAGCCTAAAGAGCCAGGCACAGTTTATACTTTTAGACCATGAAACCACATTTACCGACATACTTAAACTTAAGCTTGAAAAATTCAACTTGTTGTCAACTTCTCATCAAAGGGCCTCGCTTGGTCTAAGCACTTGCATCGCAGTGCTAGCTGTTGCCACTAGAGATTCCGGGGTTCGAGTTCCAGTTCTGTCGCAGCCCGCCCCTTACCGGGAGTATCCATACGGTGACGCCCAAATTGGCTAGCGTGTCCAAGGTTACGGAGGGTTGGCCGGCAGGGATGTTCTGTGTCCCATCGCGCAACTTAGCGACTCCTGGTGGTGGGACGGGCGTAATGCACGCTGACACAGTCGCCGAGTGTACAGTGTTTTCCTTCCGACACATTGGTGCGTCTGGGTTAAGTGGGGCATTGTGTCAAGAAGCAGGCTGGTTGTGTTTTCGGAGGACGCACGGCTCTGAACCTGCGGGCCTCTCCGAAGTCCATTGATGACAAGAGCTTAAACTACAATCGGACGAAGTTGGAGGAAAAGGGCTAAATAAAGATCCAGATATTTACATAAACAAAGGACAGAGGTCATGGACTATTTAAACAATAAGCACCGAGGGGGCTGTGCGTATTATGGCCAATATAATCACGCGGCTATGGATGTTCTTAACACGACCACAACGTCGCGTACATGGACACAGCCCTTAGCCATAGTATATTGGTCTTTATACCACAAACCCCCGAGATGCCTGTACTGCTCTTATAAACTGTTACCCAACGTTAATCTTAGAGTCAGAAAATACTGTTTGTTAATACCCGTGCGTTATACGGTCGATATACCACGCGCTGTCAGCCAATCAGCATTCCAGGGCCGAACCACCCAGTTTTATATACACCAAATAATAGGCTAGAGGAAGCTGCCTTTCCACAGATAACCAGGCTGATGAAAAAGAACAGACGTATGCCAAAAAAAGTGACAATTCAATAGAAAAAATTAAATTAATCGGATAGATAAAACTTGATTAGACAAAACAAAGGAATTACCCCTAAGACCAAGGAGAGAAACATTCATGATGAGTGGGACTGGCTGGGGCTGATAGAGACATCTCCTGAGCATGTGTGTGTGTGTGTGTGTGTGGTGTGTGTGTGTGTGTTGTGTGTGTGTGTGTGTGTGTGTGTGTGGTGTGTGTGTGTGTGTGTGTGTTGTGTGTGTGTGTGTGGTGTGTGTGTGTGTGTGTGTGTGTGTTGTGTTGTGTGTGTGTGTGTGTGTGAGCCAGAGAGAGCCAGAGAAGGGCAACCTGAAGAACGCCCCCATCCACAGCACGGGGCTGTAGTGAAGCGGGTCAAGAGCTTTCAAGTTCCTCGGTGTCCACATCACTAAGGACCTAACATGCTCCCCACACACCAACACAGCCGTAAAGAAGCACAACAATGCATATTCCCCCTCAGGAGATTGGAATGAACAGGACCCTGAACAGCCTCGACCACCAAGCTGTAAGACTGCTAAATAGTTAGTTAAATAGTTAAGCAATAGCTACCCGGACTCTCTGCATTGACCCTTTTCTGCACTAAGTCGTTTGAAACATGGCTGCTGCTGTTTATTACCTAAGCTGTTGCCTAGGCACTTTATCCTACCTACAGTATACTGCTGCTGTTTATTACCTAAGCTGTTGCCTAGTCACTTTATTCCCTACCTACAGTAACTGCTGCTGTTTATTACCTAAGCTGTTGCTTAGTCACTTTATCCTACCTACAGTATACTGCTGCTGTTTATTACCTAAGCTGTTGCTTAGTCACTTTATCCTACCTACAGTATACTGCTGCTGTTTATTACCTAAGCTGTTGCCTAGTCACTTTATCCTACCTACAGTATACTGCTGCTGTTTATTACCTAAGCTGTTGCCTAGTCACTCTTATCCCTACCTACAGTATACTGCTGCTGTTTATTACCAAGCTGTTGCCTAGTCACTTTATCCTACCTATAGTATACTGCTGCTTTTATTACCTAAGCTGTTGCCTAGTCACTTTATCCTAACTATAGTATACTGCTGCTGTTTTATTACCTAAGCTGTGCCTAGTCACTTTATCCTACCTACAGTATACTGCTGCTGTTTATTACCTAAGCTGTTGCCTAGTCACTTTATCCTTACCTACAGCGCCTTTAGAGAGTTTGACTTATTCCACATGTTTGTTGTGTTACAGCCTGAATTCAAAATGGATTAAATGTCTCACCCATCTACACACTACCCCATCCAACTTCATGCTACCCCACCCATCTACACACTACCCCACTCATCTACACACTACCCCATCCATCTACACACTACCCCATCCATCTACACACTACCCCACCCATCTACACACTACCCCACCCATCTACACACTACCCCACCCATCTACACACTACCCCATAATGACAAAGTGAAAATATGGCTTTAGAAATGTTTGTAGAATTCTCATTTAGATAAGCATTTGAATATCTAATTTACACAAGTATTCATGCCACTGAGTCAGTATATGTTAGAATCACCTTTGGCAGTGATTAGAGCCGTGAGTCTTTCTGGGAAAGTCTCTAAGAGCTTTGCACACCTGGATTGTACAATATGTGCACATTATTATTTAAAAAATGTATTCAAGCTCTGTCAAGTTGGTTGTTGATCATTGCTRGATTGTCGTTTTAAAACATGAAAACACAGAAACGACACAATATAATGAATTCAARGTGCTATAGCTACACATTTGAAGTTACAGTGCAATATGCTTGTAACTGTCACACCCTGACCGTAGTTCCTTTTTTATGTCTCTATTTTGGTTCGGTCAGGGCGTGAGTTGGGGTGGGCATTCTATGTTTTGTTTCTATGTTTTCTATTTCTATGTGTTTGGCTTGGTATGGTTCCTCAATCAGAGGCAGCTGTCTATCGTTGTCTCTGATTGAGAAACATACTTAGGTAGCTTGTTCCCACCTGGTGTTTGTGGGTATTTTGTTTTCTGTTTAGTGTTTTTCACCTTTCAGGGCTGTTTCGGTTTTTCCCTTTTGTTATTTTTGTATTTAGTGTCAATAAACAGACATGAACACGTACCACCCTGCGCTTTGGTCCTCGCCTTCTTCCAACAGCCGTTACAGTAACGTCTGCTTCCAGCTCACACTCTCAAACACATAGATCCCCTGAACACAGCTCACTCTCCATCCCACTTTCCAGCTCACACTCTCAAACACGTAGATCCCCTGAACGGAGCTCACTCTCCAGATCCCACTCACCTGCATTCTGATCACCTGTTCACACACCTGTATGTCATTATCACACACTATTTAGTTCAGTTCTTTGCACCCCAACATGGTGAGGTGTTGTTTGTTCTGTGACACACATATTCGGAGCTCTGTTTTTCCAGTGATTTTATCCTCCGGTGTATGATAGTTTTTCCCTGCCTCACTAGCGACTCCTTTTCCCTATTCCCTGCCTGTACTTTAGCCTATCGGATTTCCTGTTATCAACCTATTGCCTGATCTCCCGGACGACGTTACTAGCCTTTTCCCTGCCTGTACTGTTGCCTTTTTGGACCCCCTGTGTATGACCTTCTGCCTGACCCTGGACCCAGCTACCTGCCTCCTCCTGTGTATGACCTTCTGCCTAACCCTGGACCCAGCTACCTGCCTCCTCCTGTGTATGACCTTCTGCCTGACCCTGGACCCAGCTACCTGCCTCCTCCTGTGGTCCTTTACAAATAAACACCTACTGCGCCCTGCGCTTGAAACCAGCTCTCTGTCTCCCATCGTGTTCATTACAATGCTGTATACCCCAAGGACCAACAGACTATATATTATACAGCCTAATGGCTGTTGGAATAAAATAGTCCCCATATCTATCTGTTTTAATTTTCTTTTGAATAAGTCTCTTTCCCCTTGTCCGGCTGCTGCTGCGACTGAGTTTTGAGTGAAGGGRATGAGTACTGTCCTGTAAAACGCTTTCAAGTTTTAGGAGGATGAGATTTGTGTACAGGTTGGTGGCTGACTCTTGATCTATACCAATGATACTTCCCGTAGTCTTAATCAAGCGGTGAAGCTTGACTTGGTCTTGCACTCAYGTTTCCAAACACRCAGATCAGACCGAAGGATAGAACACTCTGCAGGACAGATTTATAGAACATTTGTAAGATATGGCGGTCGACATTAAAATGGTTCGGTTTGCGTAAAAAACWAAAACATTCTCTGTTGAAATGTCTTTATCTTTGCAAAGGCGCAGTCATTGAATTTCAGTTAATTGTCTATTTCAATACCCAGGTACTTATGAGGTCACTATATTGACTGATTCTCCATTGATCTTCGTATTGGAGTTTTGTTCCTTCTGAAAATCAATTTCCATCTCTTGTTTTCTTAGCATTTATTTCAAGAAAGTTATCTGGACGGATTTAGCTATTTCTCTGTTAAAACAAGAGAGAGAGGGGCTTGGTCATCTGCATATTTTTTAAATGTGTAAGCTGCGTCAGAGGCTTGACAATAGTTTGTGTACAGTATCGGTGAAAGTACGCAACCTTGAGGGGCTCCCGTATTCACTGTTCTAGATGTAGAGATGGCGGAGTTAAACTTCACTTGTTGAGTACGGTTTACAAGGAAACTATTAATCTACCTGATCAGTAGAGAGTGGACACCTACTTATCCACCAGTGGGTGGGGTTAGATGGTGTTAAACGTGCTACTGAAGTCAATGAATACAATTTTCATTAGGCTATTTGCCTTTTCTAAATGTTGGTAGATATTGTTCAGACCAGTAACACATCATCAACACCCCTGGAGACATGGTATGCCAATTGGTTGAAGTCTAATTAGGATGAGAGACCAGAGAGAATTTGTTTTTAAGTATTCTTTTTTTAAACTATCCTAGGTACAGATGTCAGGACTACAGGATGTCAATAGTTTTTTTCTTTTAGTCTGTTGTTTTTAGGTATTGGGACAATCAGCGACTTCTTCCATAAATCTGGAATGAACCCAGTGTTCAGTGACCGCTGGAACAGCTTCTGGAACGGTAATGCGAGCTGGTCTGAGCATGCCTGAAGTGCCTTGCTGCTGACGTCGTCTGGACCATATGATTTTCGTGGGTCGACACGTTGAAAGTATTGCCTGATGTCATTCACAGAGATCTGTATACCAACAGCTGGTATGCTGTCTATACTGTCCAAGGCCACTTTCTGCTGCGATGTAAAATCACACGTCAAACCTACAATGGTAACTGCTCAAATTATTTTCAAAAGCAAGGTCATTTTCGACGGTCAAACAATGTCTCTTTGGTTTGTAGCCTGTGATGGTTTGTAACCCTGGCCAAGCTTTCCTACTGTCCTTGTCCTTGAAAAGGTTTTCTAATGTATCTTTGTTTGCTGGCTTGCACTCCTTCATTTTGCTTTTGAGTTGCCTCTGAATGTTTCCTTTCCTCTTTACTGCAACCTGATTTAAAACACTTGTTTTTTTCTGGTTTAACTTCTTAGCGCTAGGGGTCAGAAATAGTTTTTTTCTTAAAATAACGTTCCCAAGGTAAACGGACATTTTCTCTGGCCCAGATCGTAGAATATGCATATAATTTACAGATTAGGATAGAAAACACTCAGGAGAGAGATGCAGCATTGAAGGTCCCAAGAACACAGTGACCTCCATCATTCTTAAATGGAAGAGTTTGGAACCACCAAGACTCTTTCTTAAGGAGCTCCAGCCAAACTGAGGAATCGGTGGAGAAGGGCCTGGTCAGAGAGGTGACCAAGAACCTGATGGTCACTCTGACAGAGCTCCAGAGTTCCTCTGTGGAGATGGGAGAACCTTTCTAGAAGGACAACCATCTAGGCAGCACTCCACCAATCTGGCTTTTATGGTAGAGTGGCCAGAAGGAAGCCACTCCTCGGTAAAAGCCACATGACAGCGTTCTTGGATGTGCCAAAGGTACCTAAAGGACTCTCAGACCATGAGAAACAAGATTCTCTGGTCTAGATAAACCAAGATTGAACTCCTTAGCCTGAATGCGAAGCGTCACATCTGGAGGAAACCTGGCACCATCCCTACGGTGAAGCATGGTGGTGGAAGCATAATGCTGTGGGGATGTTTTTCAGCAGCAGGGAATGTGAGACTAGTCAGGATCGAGGGAAAGGTGAAAAGCAAAGTACAGAGAGATCCTTGATAAAACCTGCTCCAGAGCACTCAGGACCTCAGACTGTGGCGAAGGTTCACCTTCCAACAGGACAACGACCCTAAGCACACAACCAACACAACATAGGAGTGGCTTCGGGACAAGTCTCTGAATGTCCTTGAGTGGCCCAGCCAGAGTCCGGACTTGAAACCAATCGAACATCTCTTGAGAGACCTGAAAATAGCTGTGCAGCGACTCTCCCCATCCAACCTGACAGAGCTTGAGAGGATCTGCATAGAAGAATGGGAGAAACTCCACAATAATAGGTGTACCAAGCTTGTAGCGTCATACCCAGTGTCCGAAATTAACCTTTTGGCTCACCTGCCAAGGGGACTGCTAGATTAAAAGATCCACCAGCCAAGTATATTTTTTAATGGCCAAATTAATAAATTGCCTTTTTGTGTCACATATACATTCATTTCAGGACATTTCATTGAGATAATAAGGTATCATGTTGAATATAAATTTAACTTCTCTGCGCTACGAATCCATTAGCGGGATCACTTTCCTAAACAACCTAGAATTGCAGGGCGCCAAATGCAAAAATATTACTAAAAATATTTATAATCATGCAATCACAAGTGAAATATACCAAAACACAGTTTAGCTTGTTATTAATCCACCTATCGTGTCAGATTTTGAAAATATACTTTACAGCGAAAGAAATCCAAGCTTTTTGTGAGTGTAGCAATCAATGCTACAACCGCTAGCCCCAAATTAGCATGGTCACGAAAGTCAGAAAAGCAATAAAATTAATCGCTTACCTTAGATAATCTTCGGATGTTTGCACTCACGAGACTCCCAGTTACACAACAAATGTTCTTTTTGTTCATATAATATATCACAAAAAAATGCCATTTGGGTTGCGCGTTATGTTCAGAAAACCAAAGCCTTGTTCCGTTCGACAAATTCCAAAAAGTATCCGTAATGGTCGTAGAAACATGTCAAATGTTTTTTATAATCAATCCTCAGGTTGTTTTTAACAAACATAATCGATAATATTCCAACCGGACCATAACCTATTCATTAAGAGAGAAAAGGAAAATGGAGAGCTCCTCTCGCGCGCGCAGGAACTTATTGGAGGACACCTGACTACTTTTGAAAAATCACACTCATTTTTCAAAATAAAAGCCTGAAACTATGTCTAACGCCTGGTCACAGCCCGAGGAAGCCATTGGAAAAGGAATCTGGTTGATATCCCTTTAAATGGAAGAAAGACGGTCCAGGAAACACAGATAAAAAAATATATATATCACTTCCGGGTTAGATTTTCTCAGGTTTTCGTCTGCAGAATACGTTTTGTTATACTCACAGACAATATTTTGACAGTTTTGGAACTTTCAAGTG
>NW_019947636.1:9755-11508 GCF_002910315.2 Salvelinus sp. IW2-2015
CATTTATGTCTTCTTCTTTGTCTCTATTCTATTCTTTTATTATCGATCCCTCGTCTCCTCCCTTCTCCTCTCCACTCCTCCACTCGATAGTTACGATGTAGATATGTTGGCTTAGTTCAGGAGGTACTCTGTATAACCTCCTACAGTAGCTGGAGGGGTACAACTGATGGTGGGGGGGAATTAGCATGAATGTTCTCCTCTATTTGTACCAAACAGTTAGAACAGAGCAGCCTCCTCTCACTGCTTACATTTGTATTGTATTTAACCTTTATTTACAATGAGGCCTACCCCGGGCCAAACCCTAACGACGCTGAGCCAATTGTGCGCCGCCCTATGGGACTCCCAATCACAGCCGGTTGTGATACAGCCTGGAATCGAACCAGGGTCTGTAGTGACGCCACTAGCACTGAGATACAGTGCCTTAGACCGCTGTGCCGCTCGGAAGCCCTTACTAGGACCCACACTACAGAAGAAAGTTTAATTTAGGATTTATAATTAATTCACGTATTCATCAGTCTCCATTTCCTGTAGATTACAGAAGAGAGAAGAAGGATGAACACACGCACGCACACGCACACACACACGCACACACACACACGCACACACACACACACACAGCAAAAACACTTTTAGAGTCGCTGGTTAAACTTCCACTAGTCTTTCCAACTCAAGTGCTGCACTCTGATATAGTTAATTAAAAAAGCCTCTGAGGACAGTGAAGAGTGTTGATTCTTAACAGTGTAATGTGATCCATTATTTTCATTGTACTAGGTTTAAAACACAACGATTGGCTGAGGGGAGCTGGAGTAATCATGTTTACAAAGAAGTAGAACCTTTTCTTTTTTAAACTTTATTTAACTTTATTTAACCCTTTATTTAACTAGGCAAGTCAGTTAAGAACAAATTCTTATTTTACAATGACGGCCTACCCCGGCCAAACTCACTCCTAACCCGGACGACGCTTGGTCAATTGTGCACCTCCCTATGGGACTCCGATCATAGCCGGTTGTGATACAGCCCGRGATCGAACCAGTGTCTAGACCGCTTCGCCACACGGAAGCCTGGAGAGGAACGATATTTGATATTTTCAGTAGAAATTGTGCACCAATATTGAATTTTAAAAGCCTGTTACATTAAATKAAGTGCCTTTTAATATARACCACATGAAGAATTCAATCAATTGGATTCTTAATATAAATAAATACTTGCTACAGTGCGAAAATTCTGCATTTTGACATGGCCCTCCGTGCACCCATATCCGCTGGGACGTCTAGGAGGAAGGATTGTTAACCACATTAACGCGCCAACATTTTGCTCAAGTTTTTCAGCCATGCATTGTAAGCCTAGCAACTCGTTCGTTTTAAAAATAGATGATAAACTGTGAGGACCGAACGCTGCTGGAGACGAGAATTAAGTTACAGGTAGTGAAATTTAATGAATAATCGGACATGAAACGAAACAAGGAGCACCGTCTGACAAGGGAAACATAACAACAACAACACTGAACACGGAGAACAAACTGAGTAACAAAGACAGATAAGAGGGGGCATATAGAGGGGGCATCACAAAGTGAAGGGGCCAGGTGAGTCCAATGAAGCGCTGAGTGCGCGTAAGGCGATGGTAACAGTGTGCGTAATGATGAGGCACCTGGCGGCCCTCCACGCCAGAGAGCGTGAGGGGCAGGCATGAACAGAAACTAGTCCTTTTAAATATTTTTTTTCAAAAGAAAGGCTGAACATCTAATAGTCGCAAA
>NW_019947636.1:11533-18341 GCF_002910315.2 Salvelinus sp. IW2-2015
ATTAAGACACAAATCTGCTTCTCTTGATTTTTACCAAGGAATCAGCTACCCCATGGGCACACAACCACATAATTCACCCCTATCCGTATACCCGGGAAACTCGTAGTGCGAAGGGCGTTCCGCGACAAGAACGGGTTTGGACTCCCAAATTTTGATCACACATTCTCCTAAATAGGGGGCACTAAACTCACACTCTCGTCTATGTATATGTCGGTATGCTGAAATATCAAGTGCCGAGATCGAACCACGGTTTTACTGACCGATCTGACATGTGATGAATAGGAAATAAGAGCTGAAATAAATCATTCTTCCTACTATCATCTGACACGGAAGCCTGTGAGCAGAGTTCTAAAACGATATTATGAAAGTTATTTGCGTGAGGTGAATTCTGTCACACAATGAAACTATTAAAAACACTGATTAAGGAGCATTTTTAAAACTCTCAACGATAAAAGTGCCTTTGTAATAAATTGATGACAAACTGGTACTATGAACGAATTCAATGCTTACGAGATTGTGGATAGTTCTATATAACTATACCGAGTACATATACAAACTGAGTTTAGTCTAGGTGAAAGTGCGAAAATTTTGCAGTTAAGAGGACAACATACGGACTAATCTTGGCAGCGTCCTACTTATGGGAGGGTCCTTGTATCATGATTGTCAAGTGCTGTCAGCTTCACTTGTTCGTAAGTCAAGAGAAGAACGATTTTACACCTCTCACGAATACAACACCCACACATATTTCTCCAAGTTTTCACCATCATTGTAGCCCACAACTCGTTCGTTTTAATAGAATAAACTGTGAGACCGACCGCGCTGGGAGACGAGAATATAAGTTACAGGTAGTGAACATTTAATGAATAATCGGACATGAAACGAAACAAGGAGCACCGTTGGACAACGGGAAACAAACAGACAACAACACGAGCACGGAGAACAAACTGAGTAACAGAACAGATAACGAGGGGGCATAAGAGGGGTGCATCATCGAAAGTGAAGGGGCCAGGTGAGGTCAATGAAGCGCTGAGTGCGCGTAAGGCGATGGTAACAGTGTGCGTAATGATGAGGCACCTGGGCGCCCTCCACGCCAGAGAGCGTGGGAGCAGGCATGAACAGAATTCCTTTAAATATTTTTTTTCAAAAGAAAGGCTGAACATCTAATAGTCAAATCATATTGTAAAAGCAGGTAAACAGGTTATAATCTTTTTGGCCATTTGCTGGCGTTTTTGTGATGGAAAACTGAGTGGGTTGAGTATAACACGTAGCACTGTTACACATTCTGTAGATAGACAAGCTAGAAATGTTTTAACAATTTCAATGTTTTTTGTAAAGCTTGCATTCAATTGCATTCCCTCCCTGTTGCACACAACAAGCTTCAATTCCCCCTGTCACAAGAGGTTTTATGGCTGATTTAAGATCGTTAAACCTGTAACGGTCAACCCTGTTATGGTCAACCCTGTTACTGTCAACCCTGTTACTTTATTTGGCACATAATAGGAACTTACTGTAGTATTTTTTTATTCTTGAGATGGGGGGGAAAAATGCATAATATTAGGTTGAACATGTGATCTTTATGATAGAATGTAAGAATTATTAATATTGTAAGAAGTTTTTTTTTTACAAAGTTACACTCCTCTTAAGGGACACTGAATTGTTGGGACGACGCTGGTATTTCTTATTTACAAAGGAACTTGTTTGTAGAAAGTCCAAAGTCTAATGTAACTGTCCATGCGGTACTGCATTCTCTACTAAATGAAAGAGACATTGCAAATGGTTTGCACAAAAAAAGGACGAAGTGAGAGATATGAGAAGAAGATGAGAAAAGAGAGAGGCGGAGGAGAGAGAGATGAGAAAGGTGAATATCCCTCTCAGTGCTGTAGGTGTTTAACACAACACCGATGACTGATAGTTGCTGTGGAGACAGACAGAGAGAGGAAAGAGCAACAAAGAATGGAGAGAAGCAGAGGAAAAAACAACAAAAGAGGGATGGGTGAGGAATACAGAGGAGAGAAGAAAAAAGGAAGGACGGAGAGGTAAAAAGAGAAAGAAACAAAGGGTGGAGAGAAAGAAAGAAAGAACTAACAAAAAAGAGAGAAAGAAAGAAAAAGGGGGGAAACAACGGCAGGCTCTGCGTTGCCATGTTGCCATGTTGCCATGGGGACAGTAACCGGGCAAGCGGTTGCCATATTAATGATGTGTGCGAGAGCTCAGGCGGCACACGGCCGTAAATCTGAAGCGAAGTCGGAAAGTCTTACATATCAACCTTATAGGTTGGCGAATTAAAACTTGTTTTTTAAACCACTCCAACAATGTCTGTTAACAAACTATAAGTTTAGGCAAGTTGGTTAGGACATCTCATTTGTGCATGACACAAAGTCATTTTTCTAACAATTGTTACCAGACAGATTATTTCACTGGTAATTCACCTGTATCACCATCCAGTGGGGTCAGAGAGAGTCTACATACCAAAGTTGGACCTGTGCCTTTAAAACAGCTTGGAAAATTCCAAGAAATTAATGTCATGGCTTTAGAAGCTTGTGATAGGCTGGTTTGGGGTTTAGGCCGGGTTTCTGTTAAACAGCACTTGGTGAACATCAGCTGATTAAGAATGGCTTTAATAAAAAACATTTTGATTTGGATTGATTTGATTAATTGAATTGAATCAATTGGAGGTGTACCTGTGATGTATTCAAGGCCTATCCTTCATAAACCAGTGCCTTCTTGCATTGACAATCATTGGGAAATACAAAACGAAAAATCAGCCCATTCTGTAGACCTCACAGAGTCTGGTTCATCTTGGGTGAATTCCAAACTTCTGAGAGGTACACACTTCATTCTGTCAAACAATAGTATACAAGCATAAAGCACCATGGAACCACGCAGCTGTCATACTGCGCTCAGGAAGGAGACCGCGTTTCTGTCTCCTAGAGGTATGAACGTACTTGGTCCGAAAAGTGCAAATCAATCCCAGAACAACAGCTAAAGAACCGTGTGGAAATGCTGAAGTGAAAAACAGGGTATCAAACAGTTAATCTATATCACAGTAAATAGTCCTAATCGGGCATAACCCTGAAAGGACCTAACATAATCTTTGAAAGACCTCATGACCAAAATGTCCAAAGCAGAAACCGCAATAGAGGCAAAGGCGGTTGGTGGAATTCTCTCGTTCCCTCTCGCTTATGTCGAGATGACGAATTACCTCCACCGCTGCATGCTGCTCAGTCTCTGAGGCCCGGTGTGGGAGGAGATGGTTAATTGCGGAGAAGGGGAAGCAACCGTTTAACTGCGAGACTCTCTTCCACGAGCTCGATGGAAGAAGTTCCTATATTAATTCCGTCGTTCTATGCGGTCTGCGCAGCTGCAAAATCAAACGAGGTTCCACCGCATGGAAAGGAAACCTCCCTGGGAGAGAATCTCATCCTTAACCATTCAGCGTTGAAGTTCCCTCCAGTATACAGCGAGCGAACAGCCGGCTCGTCTCTCAGTCACTGGAGGCAGTGGAGCATACTGGAGGCCGCTTTCTGCTTGCCCGTAGCATAGGGATCGGAAAGACCCGGAAGAGAGACGACGGAACACCAATCAAACGAGAACCAGAACTCCCTGCCTCAACCACTGTGACGTGAATTGCGGACACCTCTGTTAAAGGACGGTCTAACGGAAAGGCCATGAATTCTGCTCCCTAACCCACATTCTCCAATTGATGATTTGTGCCGTTTCTCCTTATGCGGAAGGAAGCTTAGCGAGCAGGGAATTGAAATGTGCCCGCCCTAGAGAACCTATCGATAACCGTAAATCTACAGTCTTCCTTCCGCAGACGAACGGCAGGACCGCAATAAGCTCAAGCGCGATGTGAGACCAATGTCGAGAAGGAATGGAAGCGGGTCTGAGGACGAACCGGGCAGGTAGGAGAGGTTACCTGACTTAGTCTGCCGCCAGTCCCGGACAGCAGCAGCCACGAAACGGCCGTTGTCCCGCTCCGTAGTAGGCCACCCAAAAAACGGTCTGGCGAATAGAACAAGCGTACCCGAACGGCCGGGGGCCAGTCTAACTGGCAGAATGAGCCCACTGAAGAAACACCAGACGAGTAGAGGCGACAGGACGAACACAGAAGGTTACTAGGACAAGCGGCGCGGCGACAGGCAGTGTGAGTGAGTGGCTTGCTTACCCTGTCTCTCAAGTCCCCAGACAGTCACCCGACATAACAAGGCGCCCTTCAGGGAGAATCCCCCTCGGGGGTCGGTAGAACCACAGCAGAACTAAAGAGGACGGGATAAAGGCATCAGGCTTGGTGTTCTTATCTCCGGGCTGATAGGAAATCTCACGAACTCGGAAACGAGCCCTGAAAAACAACGCCAACTGAGCTCTTGACGTGCATTAAGCTCGTTTGGCAGCAGACGAGATGTACCCCAGGGCTTAATGGTCAAGTCCAAACGACAAAGGAACGCCGCGCCCCTTCAACCCACTGCGCCAATTTGCCCTATGGCTAAGCGGAATGCGCGAGCAGTTCGCCGTACCCCACAATCAGTTTGCGTTCCGATGGGCGTCGACAGGCGTATGAGAAAAAGTAAAGCCCAAGAGCTGCGACCCTATCGTCAGAACTGGGGAAGCCTTGGACAGAACTGGCTCCCACGCCACCTCTGAAAGCGTCAACCTTCGCCCCCGGACAATGAATTGTTTAGTGAACTCAGGAGTAACAAAGGATAGGCGGATTGTGAAACGCTTCTTGAGGAGATCAAAAGCTGCCCTGGGCGGAACCGGGACCACCTTAAGCAAGTCTTGACCAGAAGCAGAAGCTGTGAAGAGGGCAGCCACTTTGACCGAAATTACGAATGAAACGCCGATAGTAAATTAGCGAAACCGAGAAAGCCTGCCAACTCGACCACGTGGACTTAGGACGGGCCATTGCTGACAAGCGCTGGACCCTTAGGCCGTGGATCCATTTCTGAATCTATCAGCGGAAAATAACCAGACCCGAAATTGACGAGGAGACTGAAAGCGCCACTTCCGCCTTCACGTAGAGACAATTCTTCAAAAGGCGCTGGAGTACAACGTCGAACAGTGGTCTGAACTCTGAATCTCGAGTGACGGTGGACAAAAATCAGAGATATCTCAAGGTAACGAAAAAAAGATGTTCCATGTTCTCCAGTACATCAATTAAACGTAATTGCCTGAAAGACAGACGTGAGGCATTAGCGAAGACCCAACGCAGAAACCCGTATTCAATGCCCTAACGAGGAGTTGTTAAACCCGGTCTTCCACTCGTCCCCCCTCTATGCGTACGAAGATGGCTAAGCGTTAACGAAGGTCCATACTTAGTAAAGGGCACATGGCGTCCCTTGCAGAATCTCGAAGGCGACACATAAGGGGAAGCGCGATAAACGATTCTACACGTTATGTTCATTCAGCCCCTCGATTAACTCACCACCGCAGGGGCGCAGAGTACCGGTCCTTTCTCTTAACAAAGAAAAAAACCGCCGCTCCGGCGCGGGAGAGGTAAGAAGGCACCCAGCGGTAACCGGCGTCGGTGTAGAGAAATTTCAGATTCAGGATAATCTTCGAGTGCCTTACTGTTCGGGAGCTCGATCAGATAGTAATATGTACTACCCCGACTGGGGTAGTTCCGTCTCCCGGTAAGGAGAATCAATACACAACATCATACGGGACCTGGTGATTGGAGGAGAAGAAGAGTTGGCTCTGGAACCGTAACTGGAAAGACCTGTGCGTAGAATATGAGTATTTCCTCCGCACTGACCTGTCAAATCAGCCGGTTCCTCCTGGAAGGTAGGAAGGGAACCAAGAAGAAAACCAGGAGGGGATTAGCAAGACATTAAACACCTTCGACATGACAAGAAATCCCAGGATATGGACTGAATTAACTTACGAACCTCAATTCAATTAGAAGGATTATTGACATATCTAGCCAGGTGATGACCCAAAAATCAACAGTGTAAAAGGTGAACGCAAAAAATCAAAAAAGGAACAATGGTTCACTGTGAGTTACCAATATCGTGAGGGTTAAATTGAGTAGTGTGGCGTGCAGACAGTCTGATACTGGGAGAGATACCACCATCTAAGTGCGGAAACACAGGGCGTGGGTGCTTCCCTAAACTGCCCTGAGCGGCAAATGTCATGTTCCGAGCCATGCTTGTCCATAAAAAACCCCTCCCCCAGAGTCTATCAAAAGCACTGCCAGGTAAGCAAGAACCGGGTTCTCACGCGAGATGGACGACCAGAGTCCAGTTACGGATCTTCGATGGAGAGACTTGAGTCAGTTCAAGCGCTCACCAGCCGTAGCCCTCCGTTACTTGAATGCAGCTCTGGCTTTTTACCTGACATGACATGACAAAAATGTCCAGCAGACACCACGCAATTAAAGAAGGGCAAAGGCGTGTGGTTGGTCTGATCTCATTCTGCGCGTCCCTTTCCTTAGTCGAAGCATGCGAATTACAACTCCTCCAGCTGCATAGGCTCAAGTCTCTGAGCCGGGGCGTAAGAGTGGTTGACAGATTCGGTGAGAGGGGCAGCACCCGTTACCAACGTCTCACCTCCCACACTGGTCCTCGACTCGCATAAAACTTTTACCTATGCGAGCTCTCTTCCAACGAGCCTCGATGATGAAGATCTAGCTAACCCGTCGTTCTAGAACATAAGATGCGAATGGCGAGTAGCAATCAAAGAGTCAGAACTCGTTGTTTGTTACGCTGACAGGGGAAAGAACAAACGTCCGGCGTCTCGCCTGCTCCCGCTACCTACTGCTCTCTTCGGGAGAAAAGGGGGGGGAAGATCTCATCCTTAACCTCCTCAG
>NW_019947636.1:18366-20686 GCF_002910315.2 Salvelinus sp. IW2-2015
TGGCTATTCTGTGACTGCCCTTCCCTGTTCTCCCTCCTTCCTCTGCTGCTGTTCTTTCTGTCCTCCCCTGTCTCATTCTCTCCCTCTGTCTCCTTCTGTCCATCTCTCTTCCCCTGTCGCCTTCCTCTCCTCCCTGTCGCCTTCTCTCCCTCCGCTGTCTCTTTCTCCTCCCCGGTCTCCCCTGTCTTCTTTCTCTTCCGGGGTCACCCTGTCTCCTTCTCTCTTCCCCTTGTCTCCTTTTCGCATATTCCTCCCTGTCCTTTTCCATTCTCTTCCCTGTCTCCTTCTCTCCTCACCTGTCTCCTTCTCTCCTCACCTGTCTCCTTCTCTCTCCACTGCCACCTTCTCTTCCTCCCCTTCGTCTCCTTCTCTCTCCCTGTGTCCTTCTCTCCTCCGGGCCCCTGGCTCTTCTCTCTCTCTGGGTTCCTGTCTTCCTTCTCTCCTCCCGGGTCACCCTGTATCTCTTCTCTCCTCCCCTGCTCCTTCTCTCACTCCCTGTCTCTTCTTACTCCACTGTCTCCTTATCATTCTCTCTTCCCGCTGCTTCGTTCCTTAACATAGGATGACAGAGAGCTGTAGGGACTGGGATAGAAGGAGTGAAAGAGGGGTGCGGCAAGCATGTGTGGGAACAGAAAGGGGAGGGGTGAGAGAGAAAAAGGAGGAAGAGAGTAATATTTGTGGTGAAAGTGGGGAGCTGAATGAAGAGCTGAAGTGTGTGTATGTGGCGAGATTATGTGTATGGCTCAGGGCTATGTTTAGTTCAGATTATCACTCCAGTGATAAATAACAACACTTGCCCCTAGGGGGGGGGGGGCGGGGAGGGTGGGGGTTGAAGAGAGAGGGAGGATAGGAGGGAGAGAAACATGCGGGGTGTGGTGATCTTCTGACACCTCAGAATAGTGAACTAAACCTCCAGCAGTTAGTGTGGGTTGGTTTTTGTGTGCGTGTGCAGTATAGTGTTGGGTGTGGTGTTCTCTCTGTCCTTCCGTCCTTTTCCATGTCATTTCTGTCAATCAGTCAAAGAAAATGGAGAGTCTTCTGCAGGCTCTGTACGCCGAGTTTTACACCCAGACACACACAGCACCGAGCACACACACACACACACACACACACACGACACACACACCACGACACACAACGGCCGCACAACACAACACCACACACACGACACACACACACACACACAACACACACACACACTTGATATGGTTGTGTGTGCCAGAATATGGTGTGTATGAATATGTGTGGTTGTGTTTGGACGACACCACATAAGCGGCGTGCGCCTGCTGATTCTGTTTTACTGCACTTCAACTGTAAAACCAAAAGCTTACCTTGACTTGGAAGAGTTCCAGTGTTGGATAGCCAGCTAGCTAATATAGCATCCCTCTCTGTTTGAGCCGGGTGTTTGAGTAGGCTAAACTAGATAGCTGCATTCGCGAGCTAAGGTTGTGAAARTGAAAATAAATACCACAAAATATAGCTAGCTCTTGCTCTCTCTCTCTCTCTCTCTTGCTTCTCCTTTATTTTTTAAGAAATTAATTTGTTAAAAACAGATAATCTATTGTCTTTCTCTCTCTTTGAATCAACTACTCACCACATTTTATGCACTGCAGTGCTAGCTAGCTATAGCTAATGCTTTCAGTGCTATATTAATTCTCTGGTCCTTTGATTGGGTGGACAACAAGGCAGTTCATGCTGCAAGAGTTCTGGTGAGAACCATGAGCTTCTTGGATTTTGTATTGAAGTCAAATCAAATCCAATTGTATTTGTCATGTTTAGCAGATGTTATTGGGGGTGTAGCTAAATGCTTTAGCTCCAACTGTGCAGTAATATCTAACAATTCACAACAATACACACAATACACAAAACTAAAAGTAAAATAATGGAATTAAGGAATATATAAATATTAGGATGAGCAATGTCGGAGTGGCATAGACTAAAATACAGTAGAATAGAATACAGTATATACATATGAGATGAGTAAAGCAAAAATATGTAAACATTATTAGAGTGACTAGTGTTCCATTATTAAAGTGGCCAGTGGTTTCAAGTCTATGTATATGGGGCAGCAGCCTTTAAGGTGCAGGGTTACGTAACTGGGTGGAAGCCTCCTAGTGATGGCTATTTAACAGTCTGATGGCCTTAGGATACCTGTCCCAGCTTTGATGCACCTGTACTATCTGTCGGCGCCATCTTGCAAGAGGAGGACGGAAACTAGCTGTCCTCCAGCTACAACGGAGAGTGCTGTTGAGGTAACTGTAGACCTTCATCTAATTATTTGGAGTCATTTGAATATATTTAGCATTGTTTTATCTAAAAA
>NW_019947637.1:0-20670 GCF_002910315.2 Salvelinus sp. IW2-2015
AACACCCGAGAGAGATCAGAGGCATTGGAAGGTATTGTGGGTCCAGGAGGCAATTGGGAAAGGTATTCGGCGCAGTAGGGTAATTGAAAGTGTCATTGGCAGGTAGGAAATGTTGTGAAAGGTCATTGGCAGGTAGGAATTGGAAAGGTCATTGGCGGCAGTAGGAATTGGAGAATAAGGTCCTGGCCAGTAGGGTTATTGATTCAAGTCGGCCGGGTGCCATTGGCCAGGGAGGGAAGTTGGAAAAGCGGTGCATTGGCCAGGAGGAATTGTGAAGGTCATTGGCCCCGGTTAGGAATTGTGAAAGGTGTATTCGGCGGTAGAAATTTGGGAAAGGGTCATTTGGCCCAGGGAGGAATTGGAGAAGAGGTTCATTTGAGTCCCAGGAGGAATTTTGGGAAAAGGTCATTTGTTGGCAGTTGTAGGAATTTGGAAAGGTTTAATTGTGTCTCTTTCGTATGGAAATTATGGAAGGTCATTGGCCCAGTGGAATTGAAATTGGTCATTGGCCAGGAGGAATTGGGGAAAGGTTCCATTTGGCTCAGGAGGAATTTGAAAGGTCATTGGCCAGGAGAATTTGGAAAGGTGCATTGGCAGGAAACGATAAGTTCATTTTGAGGAATATTGGAGAAGTTTGGCGAGAGGAATGGATCAATTGGCCAGGAGGAATTGGAAAAGGTGCATATTGGCCAGGAGGAATTGGAAAGGTGTCCATGTGTGCCAGGGAGGAATTGGTTTTAGAGGTCATTGGCCAGTGAGGAATTGGATTAGGTTATTGGGCCAGGAGGAAGTGGAAAGTGTCCATTTTTTGGTCCAGGAAGGAAATTTGGAAAGGTTATTGGCTCAGTGAAGGAATTGGAAAGGTTATTGGCTCAGGAGTGAGTGGAAAGGGTTTTGCGCTCTACATGATCAAGATGGCAAGCCACAGTAGCTAGAAATAATATAGTAGAACATAGCTGCTTATTTTTGTAAGTCAATGACCGCCATTTTGAAGCGTGCACCAAGGCCATTTTTGGAGTGCAACAGGGCCATTTTGAGTGCTACACCAGCATATAAGAGTGCATCCCGAAGTCTTTTGTAGTGCAGTACTCCATGGCATTTACTCAGTGTCAAATGTGCGCTGTGCATGGGTTCAGAGAGGTTTCAGATCAGACCGTGTTGCTTCATTTCTATCTTCTATTGAGGGCAAGGCCTGGCAAGGAACAAAATATAATAGAAAATCCGTCCCACATTCACCTGGTTCTCTGTGCTGTCAACAGCTCTATGTGCACATCGATGAGACAATCAACTTTAACCACTCGTCATTTATCATAATGGTGTGAGGGACTAGTTGTAACTGTTGCAGACATGTCAGTAACTGTTACATTGTTTAGCGTTTTCCCAAATCGATGGCTGGGACTCCAAGGGGTGTGCATGGTTTTTGGTTTTTGCCCAAACATACATATGGATGATTGAAAATGATCAAGCTGGATTGATTAGATGATTTATTTTGGAAGAATAAGCGTGTGTAGTGCTAAGGAAAAGTGAATCTAATACCCCGGGGTCCTGAGGACTGAGTTTGGGGAAACCCTGTGTTACAGTGGTAATAAGTTAAAATGGTGAGTCCAGTTCCTTCAGTTCCAACAGGTACTTGCTAAGTGCCTTCTCAGAGGCCCAGCACCCTACTGCCATGGAGCCCTTCAGGAGCCACTTAAGCAGTCCCACAGTGGCCCCAGGAGAGACAAGGGGAGCCAGAGTCTTGACCCCCACCCTGGGGGCCACCATTTGGGGCAGGCTGAGGGCCACACTGGCCAGGGCCCCGACAGCGTTTCCCGCAAACAGACACACAGTGAGCGAGCAGGAGATGGCAGACAGGGCCAGACAGCGWGACATCAGCATCAACTCGTCCGCTGACAGCCAATCGCAGAGCACCGGGAGGAGAGCTGAGCCAATAAGGAGGATGTTGGCTGTGMTGCGGTCTTCGCTGAGCCACAGGAAGCCGAAGGAGACCAGCGGTGGAGCCAGGACCTCGCCGGCCCACTCCAGGTCCCCCTGTACAGASGTCAGGTATGGGCTGAAGGAGAGAGGCAGGGTGCAGAGGCCTGAGGAGAGACCAAGCAGAAAGAAACCCACCGCTGGAGCTCTGTGGTCCTACAAGAGAAAGAGGGAGATGAGGGAACAGTCAGGGTGAGGAGAAAGAGAGTCATGACAATAATCAGTGGCAAAGGGGTGAAGAATGGTTTAATGGTACACAAGAGTTACACTCAAGTGAAACACCAATATATCCCAAAATTACCTTGAAGAGCTGATATGCTGTGTACAGGGCAGAGACTGACAGTGTGAGGTTGGAACATGCTGTGATCAACTCTGTCAGACAGCCTGCCATTGGTCTTGACTCAAATCCAAAGCTACAGTTGGAGGACCACACTGTTCATTTGATATGAAGAGACTGAGTGGGATTTGTGAAAGAGAAGACGTTTTCACATATCTGCAAGTAAACTGTTGAATACCATARCAAAGTTGAGAAAARACTGTTGAAAGTAAGCTAGTATACTTGTCTTGCACCGTAGCTATGTGTACAGTGTTAACATTCTAAACAGCTATGTTTCAGGTTAGTAACCACGTTAATAATGACCAAAGTCAAGATTGAAACTAATATGTGAGCTGAAAAATATCGGTTAAATATCGGTTAATAACATTCACCTTAACCTGTCTCTGTTCCGCTTGTTTGAACGTGAGGCAAGCAGTACCAGGATGTGGGCGTTCCAGACCTTAAAGAACTGCGCATGCTCGGCTCGATCTCCCACCAAATTCGAAAAATATGGCGGCGCTGTTGACAACAGTAACAGAGCAGTGGACGAGAGAAGCTACATCTAATTCACCTTTGCCTTGGTAATATATTTGACACTTAACTTATAGCCTGTAGGTTGGTAGCCTAGATGTATGATTAGTTTGATTTAAAACCAGTTTTAAACTTCCACTAATTGATAACTAACGCACAGAGACTATGCTTAATGCTAACGTTAGCTCGCTTGCTAGGCTAGCTGGCTAAACAGTGCTTTGAATTTATCTGGCCACAGGTAGCTATCTAGCGAAAGATGGACAACGTTACCATGGGTCTACAACTACCCAACTTTGATTGCTGGCTACTAACATTCATGACCACTTTACAGCGGATGTGAGATCACTGAGCTCCCAGGCTCATACAAGGAGAAAAATCAGACATCTGGGAATCTCACTAAAGAACTTTGTCCGTTTGAAAACCCTGAACCTCTCCTGTAATGCACTCATCTCTGTCGAGGTGAGATGTCTCTCAACAGACAAATGTGTATTCAGTACATGGTGAAATGGTGACTGAAGTCTGAATGTGTAGATCTTTTTGCATCCATAATGGTACTCTATTACATATTATTCCCTATATAGTGCACTACTTTTAACCAGGGCTCTGGGCAAAAGTAGTTCACTATGTAGGGAATAGGGCACCATTTGGGACATACACTGAATGTGTAAGTCACATTTGTTTGGGTGGGTATAGTTTGTGGAAAGTTCCAACAGGAATCTGTTTCAAAAACTTTGTAAAGTACAAGGTTGCCAACAAACAACGCATACAAAGTAGCACGATCAAGTCACCTAGGTAACTAGCTGCCGAATAGGCATMAACTCACCACATAGCTTATTCTTAATGTTTGTCCATAGGCTACCAGAGTGAGGACAGACATTTTTCGGGAATAAACGTGGTGAGTGAAAAACGTAATGAAATAGCCCACTCCCTACCCGGTATCTTATTATGCCTCTATACAACTTTGTATGCATTTTTTGTTGGCAGCCTTGTTATTTACAACGTTTTTGGAACAGATTCCTGTTGGAATGTTCCACAAATGATACCCACCCCTATTTGTTTCTTTCTATGTTTGTTCATCTATAGGGGGTCCAACACTTGAAGAGGCTGGAGAGGCTGAACTTGTACTACAACAACATCCCCTCCCTTCAGGAGGTCAAAGTGCTCTGCCAGCTGACTGCTCTGAGAGAGCTGGACCTGAGGCTCAACCCTCTGGCTAAAACAGATCCACACTACCGCCTGTACTTGGTGCACGCACTGTCCAACCTTCGCACGCTTGGTACCTATAGCTACCATATTTTCATTTTGAGTCCGATTGGCTGTCCAATGATATTTCTGTTAGATAGTTCTTCTTCCCAATCTGACATTTGATGTCTGTTTTCTTATTGTTTTTTCCTGCAGATGACTGTCCAGTCAGGGACCGTGAGAGAAGAGCTTCAATCATGCATTTCTCCTCAGACTCTGTGATCGGACCCCAACAGACGAGCTCCTCGGAGACAGACATCCCTGACCAGAGGTACTGTACTCTACAGTGTTAGACATCACTGACCAGAGGTACTGTACTCTACAGTGTTAGACATCACTGACCAGAGGTACTGTACTCTGACAGTGTTAGACATCACTAACCAGAGGTACTGTACTCTACAGTGTTAGACATCACTGACCAGAGGTACTGTACTCTAACAGAGGGGGGGGGGGGGGGGGGGTTTTACACATCCCTGACCAGAGGTACTGTACTCTTACATACTCTACAGTGTTACAGACACCAGATTACTAATGTCAGGAGGTCTTGTTTCCACACCAAGGTCTCTTGTCTGCATTAGATATTGATTTGTATTATTAGAAAACATCCGGAAAGACAAACTTCAGATTTCATTTTATTTAACAAGTAAACTGTTCTTTATGTGGCATTGTTTCCAATAGTGTGTACAGTGTAACAACGGTCACATTACAGTGTTATAGATTGTATTACACAATATTCTTCTAGTAGTGCTATGTGTTGATGTAATAAGTGTTTGATTGGTGTTTTATAGCAGCAGTAAGCCGAGGATGGCCTCAGTAAATCGCCTGGTCAAGAAGCTCTCTGTCCTGGATGACAACGATGACCTAGTGTTGAACCTTGTTGCTAAGAGCAACTGGGACCATAGTCAACCTCTGTTCCTTACTGGCTCTTTCCACAAGGAGCCAGAGTCCCAGCTCTATCATCAGATCAAAGAGGAGTGTGAGTTTATGTTGTTTGATCACAGAATAGTACATCATTTTTTTTACATTGACAAATGACAGTATGGCGTGGTATTAGAGCGTGATGTACACCATGACTGTTAATGTAGGGACAGTCCACCAGGGGGAGACAAGTGGTCTTTAGTTTTCCCTAGGAACATGGGGGAWTTTGCACATTTATGGAAAGATTTCAGAGATTTACCCTTAATTGATTTCATTCAGTACTTGATGAATTGTATGTTTAACTAGTTACATTCATTATGGTCTACCTTTTTCAAGTGAGCAAACAAGCCTTCAGTATAAAATGCGCATATTTTATTTTCATTATGATCAGCTTGTCATTCCCAGTCCAATGGTCTACGTTTAAGAGAAGGATCTCGAAGGAAAGGTTCTTCCTCCTCGTTGAAGGGGCCGAGGGTAACCTTTAACCCCCGTGTAGAGAAACACAGCAGGACTAGCTCTGGACGGGAGGAGCGAGAGAAACTCCCCAAACACCTGAGAGTCACAGCCAAGGGCCACTTCACCCCTCACCCTGGTGAGATCACACTCTGAATATCCTCTCTGTCACCGCTGTCACACAAATCAGGTGGCATGAATGGCCTAATACAACATTCTGAGTGTGTTGCACTGGCTTTATCCTCCTTTAGATCAAGTTGACCAGCATAAGTCTTCCTTAGTGAAGATCCGCCCCCCAAGTCCAAGAAGTCCCTGTCCCAGTAGGTCTGATGCCACCAACCCCATCCTGCACCCTCCCAGACTGTCCTACCATAACACCCAGCAGACAGTCAGCCAAGACAGCACGGGGCCTCCACCCACCACAGACATGCCAAGACACAGAAGGTGAGATGTTTAGAGAGATAACCACCACATCCCTACAGTATCATTCATTCACCTAGAGAAAACCTCACCTATCTCTACAGTCCCATTCATTCACCCCTAGAGAAAAACCCACCTATCTCCTACGAACATTCATTCATCCTAGAGATAACCCACTATCCCTGACAGTATCATTCTTTCACCCTAGAGAAACCCACCTAGAGATAACCCCACCTATCCCTACAGTACCATTCATTCATCCTAGAGATAACACCTATCCCTACAGATCAATTCAATTCCACCCTAGAGAGAAACCACCTAGAGAAAACCCACCTATCTCCTACAGTACCATTCATTCATCCTAGAGATAACCACCTTATCTCTACAGTACCATTCATTCACCTAGAGAAAAAACCACCTATCCCTACAGTACCATTTCATTCATCTAGAGAAAGCCCACCTCTAGAGAACCCACCTAAGAAAAACAAAACCACATAGAGAAACCCACCTATCCCTACAGTACCATTCATTACCCTAGAGAAAACGCCACCTATTCCCTACAGTACCATTCGTTCACCCTAGATAAAACCCACCTATCTCTACAGTACCATTCATCACCCTAGAGAAAACCCACCTAGAGAAAACCCACCTATCTCTACAGTACCATTCATTCACCCTAGATAAAACCCACCTACCTACAGTACCATTCATTCACCTAATAAAACCCACCTATCCCTACAGTACATTCATTCACCCTAGATAAAACCCACCTAATCCCTAAACCTTCATTCCACCTAGAGAAAACCACTAGAGACCCCTATCTCTAAGTCATTCATTTACCCTAGAGAAAACCCACCTATCCCTACAGTACCATTCATTCCACCTGAGATTAACGCCAACCTTATCCCTACAGTACCATTCATGTCATCCTAGAAGAAACCCACCTAGAGAAAACCCACCTTCTCTCTACAGTACCATTCATTCATCCGTAGAGAACACCCTATTCCTACAGTATCATTCATCACGCCTAGAGAAACCCACCTAGAGAAAACCCACCTATCCCTACAGTACCATTCATTCATCGTAGAGAAAACCCCTAGAGAAACCACCCTATCTCTACAGTACCATTCATTCACCCTAGAGAAAACCCACCTATCCTACAGTACCATTCATTTCATCCTAGAGAAAACCACCTATCCCTACAGTACATTCATTCATCGTAGAGAAACCCACCTATCCCTACCAGTATCATTCATTCACCCTTCTAGAGAAACCCACCACCTAGAAAAACCCACCTAGAAACCCACCTACTCCTCTAGAGTACCATTCATTCCATCCTTAGAGATAATCACCACCTATCCCTACAGTACATTCATTCGATCCTAGAGAAAACCCACCTATCTCTACAGTACATTCATTCATCGTAGATTTACTGTTCATTATAACCAGTTTTTTGTAATTGTATCAAATCTGTCTCCTAGGGAAGCTATAGGAAACCAATTGGAGATGCTGCTGAGCCTAGTGGACAAGCACTGGACAGGGGAAGAGCCACTGCCACCATAACAACACTTCCTCTGTGGTATGAAACCCCCATGTACTGTTGAGCTTACCTGCTTAAAGGAATTTGGCCCTGATAGTATGTATCTGACCTACTCCAGCTCAGGCAGTCCAGATCCTGTCCATGATGGAACAAGACATCTCCAGTGGAGAAAGCTGAGGTCAGGACGTTGAAACAGGGAACGTTGAATGAGCTGAAGGAGCAGGCAGAGACACGAGACCAAGACCACGGACAGAAGACCCATAGACTAACTGGCACCAGCTGGAGGAAACACACAATCTCTGTGGTAAGCTTCAGACTGTTCAAAGCAGCATCTTCAATGAATATTACTCATGTTTGGAAAGGCACGAGACCTTAAATCCACAAAGAGTTAAGAATAAAATGGATGGATGGAATTATCTTCAATGTCTGATTGATTGATTGATTGCAGGACAGTTTGAATGAGGCCAGCTGAGGATACTATTGGAGGATAACGTCTCTCTACAGAAGCGAATGATCAGATAGAAAAAACAATTATCTCACTCTATGATAAAAAGTTCACCAAACACTGAGATATGTGGTGAGTGAAAAAGCAGCAGCTTTTTGATATTCCTGGTCAGTGGTCACTGTACTGTGGCAGAACTAACCGTGCGTGAGACGTGTAACGTAGAGACGTGAGTAACCGGACTGTGTAAGGCCGTGAACCGTGAGAGCAGCGGTGAACCGTGAACGGTAGAGGACGTCCGCGACGTACCGTGACACGTGGCGTTTAACCGCGTGACGTAGAGCACATGTAAACCGTGGACGTAGAGCAAGACAGTGTGTAAGCAAGTGACGTTAACCGTGTAGCGGTGACGGAGGCGCGGTGTAACCGTGACGTAGAGCACGGGTGCCGTGAGTAGCAGCGTGTAACCGGCGTTAGAGCACGGTACCGTGACGTAGAGCAACGTTAACCGCGTCGCGTGTAGTGCGTAACAGTGAAGGCGTAAGATACACGGCTGTAACGTGAACGTAGAGCGTGACGTGTAAGCGCGTAGCGTGAAGGTAGAGCGCGTTAACGTAACGTAGAGCAGCCGTGTAACGCGTGACGTAGACAGGCCGTGTACCGTGACGTAGAGCAGCAGTGTACCGTGACGTAGAGCACGTTGTAACGTGACGTAGAGCAGTGTAAACGCGTGACGTAGACCAGTGTACACGTGACGTAGAGCGACGTGTAACCGTGACGTAGAAGCCCCCCGTGTAACCGTCACGTAGAGCAACAGTGTAACGTGACGTAGAGCCACGTGTTAAACCGTGACGTAAGGACGTGTAACCGTGCCGTAGAGCAGTGTAACCGTGACGTAGAGCGCGTGTAAACCGGAGTACGGCGTACGTCAGAGCACGTGTAGCCTGGGAAAGCCGTGAACGGTGGAGAGCACGTGTAACCGTGGCGGTAGAGCACGTGTAAACCGTGACGTAGAGCACGTGTAACCGTAACGGTAGAGCAAACGTGTAACCGTGACGGTAGAGCACGGTTGTAATCCGTAGGCGTAAGCACTTTGTAACCGTGCGAGACGCTGTCGAAGAGACACGTGTAACGGTGACGTAGAGCACGTGTAAGCCGTGGAACGTAGAGCAACGTGTAAAGCCGTGACTGTAGAGCACGGTTAAGCGTGAACGTAGAGCACGTGGGTAACGTGACGTAGAGCAATGTAATCGTGGACCGTAGGGCACGTGTAACCGTGAACGGTAGAAGCACATGCTAAACCGTGACGTAGAGCAATGAAACCGTGCAACCTAGAGCACGTGTCCCGTGAACGTAAGAGCGCGTGTAACCGTGACGTAGATCACGTGGGTTAACGTGTACGTAGAGCAAACGTGTAACCGTGAACGTGAAGCACGTGTAACCCCCGTGAAAAAGGAAACGTTAGGGCCAAAGTGTACCGTGACTAGAGCCGCTGTAACCGTGACGTAGAAGCCGCGTGTGTAACCGTGACGTAGAGCAACGTGTGTAACCGTGACGTAGAGCACGAACCATGCGATAGGACACCGTGACGTAGAGCACACTGTAACCGGAACCGTAAGAGCACGTGTAACCGTGACTGTAGAGCCGTGTAACCGTGACGTAGAGCAGGCGTGTAAACCGTGATACGTAAGAAGCGCACGGCTACTAACGTAGAGCGAACGTGCGTAGAGCACGTGTAACCGTGAGAACACGTAGTAGCCAGTAGTAAGTAGCGAGACACGTTGTAACGATGACGTAGAGCGGCGATGTACCGTTGACGTAGAGCACGTGTGACCGAGACGTAGAGCAACGTGTAACGTGACGTAAGAGCACGTGTAGCGTAACGTAGAGCGCGGTGTAACGTACACGTAGACGCGTTGTAACCGTGACGTAGAGCAGTGAACCGTAACGAGGCAGGTACGGTGACGACGCGTGTAAACCCGGTGAGCGCGACCGTAGAGCACGTGTGTAACCGTAGACGTAGAGAGCACGTGTAAGGTGACGTTTAGGAGCGGCCTAAGCGGAAAACGTCGGAGGCCAGGGTAACCCGTAGAAGCACGTGTAAGCTCGGACGTGAGCCGTGTAACCGTGACGTAGAGAGCATGTACCGGCTAGAGTTAACCGGTGACGTAGAGCACGTGTAAGCGTGACGTAGAGCACGTGTAACCGTGACGTAGGGCACGTGTAAACGTGACGAGAGCGTGTACCGTGACGTAGAGCGCGTGTAACCGTGACGTAAAGCGATGTAAACGTGACGTAGAGCGCGTGTAACCCGTGAGTAAGAGGTGTACCGTTGGCGGTAGAGCACGTGTAACCGTGACGTAGAGCAACGTGTAACCGTTGGACGTAGAGCACGTGTAACCGTGACGTAGAGCACGTGTAACCGTGCGAGAGCACGTGTAAACCCGTGGCGTAGAGCACGTTGTAACCGTGACGTAGAGCACGTGTAACCGTGATGTAGAGCACATGTAACCGTGACGTAGAGAAGACATGTAAAAAAAGGTAAAGTATGCAAGATGTTCCATAATCTCTTAAGATTCGTACAACAGTTAAAAATGTGCATATTTTAAGGCAGTGTTCACCACGTGACAGGATTTGATTTAGTCTGTTGTTTATATATCCGTTGATGTTGCTAATACTGTGTCCATGGGGTCTTATTGATGCTAGCTCATGTGCTAACTATGGTCCATGTGGTATCTGTATTGTCATGTGCTTATGAAGCCTCATCATGTGCTAACTAGGTCCATGTGGATCTGTATTGCTGCTAGTACATGTGCTAAACCGTAGGCCATGTGGATCTGTATTGCTGCTAGCATCATGTGCTAACTATGGTCCATGTGGATCTGTATGCTGCTAGTTCATGTGCTAACTGTGGTCCATGTGGATCTTGTATTGCTGCTAGCATCATGTGCTACTGTGGCCCATATGCATCTGTATGTGCTAACTAACTGTGGTCCATGTGTCCTTCTCTCCAGAGAAGCAGGCAGAGGTGGAAGACTGAAAAGGAGAGGGTATCAGAGCTGAGGGAGAGGTCCAGGAACAATTGCGTTATGGAACATTGCAGATAGAAATGGTCATGAATAGAGCCAATCCTCCTTATTCTAATGATGTCAGAGAGAATGTTTGTTTTCTACATTTCTATCTGAACGTTCCAGAACGTTTTGTCCTGCTGATGAGCCACCACCACAGAATTCTCTGATCTTAGCTCTATATACACTGCTGCAGCATTTACACTGTTCTTCTGATGCAGGATTAATGTTGAGCATGTAAACTTGTCTCTAACTCTGATCTCATTTTTTACTTCTGTGTATCGTCAAATCTTTTACGTTCCCATCCACACCTTTACAATGTTCCTTACTGACTGTATCCACACCTTTACCACTGTTTCTTTACTGACTGTGGATCCCACACCTTTACAATGTTCCTTACTGACTGTATCCACAACCTTTAACATGTTCCTTCTGACCTTCACACCCAATTCCTTATGCTATACCCTCAAGTTCCTTACTGACGTATCACACTACATGTTACCTTCAATGACCAAACCTTTACCTTCCTGCTCTGTAACACTTGAACTGTTCTGCGATAATCGCCACCTATTACATACTTAGCTTCCCCTTTACACTGCTACTGATATATCCAACATTTACTACGATCAACCTTACAGATGTATCACTACCTTGACTGCAGTTCCCCTGACTTAGTCCAACAGGCCTTTTAAGATGATCCCTTCAATGGTTACGACTTTGTATTCCACACTTATACACTGGTTCCTTACTGACTGTATTTCACACCTTTACATGTTCCCTGCTGACATGTATCCCACCTTTACACTGTTCCTTGCTGACTGTATCCACTATACACTGTCCTTACTCGACTATCCACACTTTACACTGTTCCTTACTGACTGCTATCATATCTTAAACACTGCACAATGAATCTCAATATTTATGACTTCAGAATGTATTTAATTATTAAAGATATTTATTGTGTTAAAGCTTGTTCTGCCTCTGTGTTCTTAAATGGGAAACTGAAAGTTGGGGAAAGGCTCTTCACTAAACACAATGCCTGGCTTTAGGTCAGTTTCTTAGCCTGTCTAAGGAACATATTGTGGGGGAAATAATATAATTTTTATCTACATATTAAATGAAGGAGAAAGGCATGGTGGTTCATCAAACCTATCCTATGTAGTTGGGATAAAACATTTCTTTTCCCAGAACATCAGTTGGCTGATGAGGCCTCCAGCCAGACTTCTTGTAGCTGGGTTTTTTGGAGGTCCCGTTTTTCTTCTCTCCCATCTGCTTTTATCACGGCCGTGGTTGAATGATGTTTTCTAGATTACATCTGCACCGGGGCCTATAATCTGCTCAGGGTAAACACACATACACTTATCCGTATGAAATGTAAGCTTGTAGTCCCATACTGACATGGGGACTTTGAAATGTGGTTATTGTGCCTTTTTATGTCCCGAATCTGGCAAGGAAAAAATATATAATATAAAATGTAGGAAGGGATTCCGTCCAGAGGGACATGTAATAACTACCTTGACCTTCAATAAGTAAGAGATCAGTAGAAGGAAGACAACTGATCCTCTCAATAAGTAAATCAAAATGCAGTAAGAGGAGACACTGAAATCCCTCTCAATAAGTAATCAGATCAGTAGGAGACAAACTGATCCCTCTCAAAATAATCAGATCAGTAAAGACGACAACGATCCTCTCCATAAGTATCAATCAGTAAAGTACACTGATCCTTCTATAAGTAATCAAGATTTAAGTAGAGAACAATGATCCTCTCAAATAAGTTAACAGATCAGTTTAGGAGACACTGAATCCTCTCAACTAAGTAAATCAGAATAGTGAGAGGAGACACGATACCTCTAATAATAATCAGAATCAGTAGAGGAAGACAACTGATCTCTCAATAAGTACAGTTAGTAGAGGAACAACTGAAACCTCCTCAAAAAAGTAACAGATCAGTAGAGGAGAACACTGATCCTCTCACATAAGTAATCAAATTCAAGTTAAGGAGGACAAATGATCCTCTCAGTAAAGCAATCAGAATCAGTAAGGAGACAATGATTCTTTCTCAATAAGTATCAGGACATGAGGAAATTAAAACACAACATACTCAAATTATTCTTCCAGTATGGGGCCGTTTTATTTTTTCAACATGCTACAAATCATGAACACAGGTTCTCGAGAACAATAACAAACACAACAGCATGCACCCAGGTCACAATAATAGTCATTAACAAGTTATTTTGAACAAATAAGAACTATTTGCTTCTCTCACACTGAAGGGTTGCACAGTATTGGGCAATTACACACAAGACAAAATTCGTAAAACTAAAGCGACTACGGCATTCCACTGGTTAACAGGTGTTGGATCTCAACCAACGCAATGAGTCTATTGGTCCAGCAAGGCTTAAGTAGGGTTGTCCATTATAAAGCAAAGGATGTAATTATGCTGGAAAAAATGCATGTTCCTACAAAGTTCTAATTCTTTGTTCATCCCTTCACCCTCATACAGTATGTCATCAATTAATTACAGTACTATATTTGCTGCTTTTGTATTCCATTGGAATGTTGGTGGCCGGGAAAGTTGTTCAAGGACACAGTGTTTACACAAAAGGGGTTTTGTTTCTAAAACTTCTTCAAACAAGAGTTTCAAGGGTCCACAACACAATACTGATGAGTTCACTGTCCATATGTTACCCTAACTGTAGTATCTATGGCAATAGCAAGTCTTTTTCCATTTAGAAGTAACCCTCTAGTTTATTATGTGCAATCCATATTTGACACAATTCAAATTGCTGGCATTTGATTTTGGTAGCCTGTGGGAACCAGTCTATCGCTGCCTCATCATTCCTATTCATAGGGAAGCAGCGTCCAGGCTGTTTCATCATCAATCTATTTCATAGGGACGCAGCGATCGGCTGGCTTCATCATTCTATTTCTCCAAGGGAACGCAGCGATTCAGGGCCTGGTTATCCATTCTATTTTATAATTAGAATCGCAGCGATCAGGGCCCCCTGGTTTCCATCATCTATTTTCATAGGTGAACGCAGCGACAGGCTGGTTCATCATTCTATTTCATAGGCGCAGCCGAAGGCGGTTACATTCTATTTCTGTGGAACGCAGCATCAGGCTGGTTCATCATTCCTATTTCAATGTTCTATTCATAGGGAGGACCAAGCGAATCAGGGTGCTGGTTCATCATCTTATTTCATAGTGGAAACACAGCGATCAGGCTTGGTTCATCAATTCTATTTCATAAGGGAACGGCAGCGATCAGGCTGGTTTCATCATTCCTATTTCAATAGGGAAAACAGCGATTCAGGCCTGGTTTCATCTTCTTTTCATAGTGAATGCAGCCAATCAGGCTGGTTCATCATTCTATTTTCCATGGTTCTATTTCATAGGGACGCAGCGATCAGGCTGGTTTCATTCTATTTCATAGTGAAACGCAGCGATCAGGCTGGTTCCATCATTCTATTCATAGGGAAACGCAGCGATCCCGGCTGGTTCAATCATTTTTTTCCAAATAAGGGAACGCAGCGATCCAAAGGCCTGGTCAATCATTCTATTTTCACATAGGGAACGCAGCGATCGGCTGGTTCATTCATTATTCATAGGGAACCAGCGGATCAAGGCCCTGGTATCATTTCTATTTCAGGGGAAACGCAGCCGATCAGGCTGGTTAATCATTCTATTTCATAGTGGAACCGCAGCGATCAGGCTTGGTTTTCACCAAGGCTATAGATTTTTTAGCATCTCGGTCAAAAATTGAATAATATCCTGATATGTCACCCCAACCTCCTTGCACAATGTCCCTTGATATCTTAGTCTATACATAGTCATTTTAGGATCTATGGTCCCCCCCTCTTGTAACAATCACAATTTAAAACCACACTTTGGTCTCTTGTAAAGTGAATTGTTTAGTTTTAATATTCTATTGGTTCTGACTTACTCTGCAGAACGCAGGACAAGCAAGCAAAGTCCTATAACAGAGTCACTAACACAGCAGTTTGAATGAGACCAATCTGAAATTATGTGTGTTTCTATTTGTAACGGTAAAGTTAGTAGCATTCCATGACCTTTATGGCATAAGGTACAGCCAAGAACAGAAACAGGAACCAGTCCAGTGTCTTAAGATGAAAGCCCCATGCCAAGCCACAATGTTTAGAATACACTCTTCTTACTTACCACCAATATAAATTACAACTATGAGAAATCTGATGCATATAAAATCAGTTAAAAATATTTGAAATAAAACCTGAACAACCCAGCCTCATCTTAGTTCATTAGGTCCAGCTATACAACGATTCATAGTTGGTGAACTAAATCTTGGAGCGTTATCAAATTCGGTGTGTTGTGATTAGATGCATGATTAGTAGATATAATTCAGTGGTCATAACCTATTTATTATATAATTGGGTGTAAAATAAATTGAGATTTGTTCAGAATGAACCAGACAAAAGACCGTGGGGCCTTAGGATACAAATAATTCCTAGCATTTATTCTTTTCTCCTTGTGTTGTAATAATAAGTACAGTACCGATAACTCACAGAACGTTTTATAAAAGCAGATCCAGAAAGGAAGTTAAGGAACTCACTAGATAACAAACTTTGGTATCTGACAGTAAGAATAACAACAAATAAAATGTTTTATCTCAATTCATATGAAATACGTACTAAAGAACAGGAAGACAACAGAATTCTACAATATCCCTGGTTCAAGGTTTAGTTTATTTCAGAACTTGAAAGGCAAACTATGTAGTTCGTCAAAGTATGTTGTAAAACTATGAGAAGTAATAAGGAGAAAGACCAAGCCAGTAGATGAACGACAGCAAGACTTCATTGACCCAGAGGAAAAAGGCACGAAAAGTTGATAATTGAAAGGTTTTGATCAATAAAACCTACCAGTATATTCTCTTCACCAGTTTTTATGCAATAAACATTCCATTTAAACTCAAAAAGTAATGCCAATTAGGATGTATTCTTTCAACTAAAATGGGAAAAAGAAAGCCTTTGGCCTATCTTAAGGCAGTGCAATCTGTAAATAATTTGCCGAACACTTTCCTTTCCCCTCTTACGTGTTTTTTCTTGGCAATGGTGATTCATAGTGCTTTAATAATACAGATGTAAGGCCTATCATAATAAGAGGTTCCCAGGAAAAATTTGGCAGAGCAAGTGGTTTTCCTTGTTTGGTTGGTGGGTTCATTTTTAACATTTTGGCAGTAACTTGCTAATCTGTTAGGAATGTACCAGCCTGTAAATTGAATTTGTAAATCAGTTTTCCAGTTCTCACACATAAAAAAAAGAAGCGGAAACTTAAACATCCCCACTCGCAAAAAGAAAACAAGATGGGTGGAAACTAGAAAATCCCTATATTGGTTGTGCTTTCAGGGAGTTTTCTTTAGAAAATTATTATCCCTGTAGTTTGGGTCTTGTGTTTTCGTTTGTTTGTTTCTTCTTTTCCTACACTGGTTTGGCTCTAGGGGGCCTCCTCCAGGGGGCCCTCCCTCAGAAGTGCCGGCTCCAGGGGGGCCGTTTGGGGCTTGGTGATTTCTTCTCGTATGACCCGAGGTGTTTTGTATCCTGCGACGGTACCCGAGTGTTCCACCATTCCCACGCACCTGCTTCCCCTTCCCATGGCCCACTCTTCGTCAAAACCGCTCTTGTGTGACCCAGTGACTTGTCGTGTTCCCGTCAGAACGAAGATAACCGGTCGGAGCAGCACGCTCTCTGTGGAACCAGAAAGAAGTTGAATTTGTTCTAAACTCCATCCCAATAGCACCTATGCCATCTACCCTATGGGCCCCCGGTCAAAGTGTGCACTTTAAGGGATTAAGGGTTTGCCATTTGGGACGCAACCCTTGGAGTCATACCAGCAGTTTGTTTTCTATAACACATCACGTGGTCAAGAGCATTGTCAGGGGTGTACTGGAATCAAGAATGCTCACGCTACAGGAACCCTATTGGGCCGTTCTGGCCTTGGACAAGGTTACCTTACATTGGTCCGTCATACAGTGATTTCGGAATTATCAGACCCCTTGACTTTTTCCCACATTGTTACATTTACAGCCTTATAAAATTGGATTTAAAAAAAAATCCCTCAAATCAACCTAACAAAACAACACAATACCCATAATGACAAAGCAAAACTGATTTTTGAATATCAATTACATAGTGTTCAGACCCCTCGTATTTTGTTTTGAAGCACTTTGGGTAGCGATTACAGCCTCATCTTCTTGGGTATGACGCACAACCTTGGCAAATACTGTATTGGGAGTTTCTCCATTTCTCTCTGCCAGATTTCTTTCTCAGCTCTGTCAGGTTGGAAATGGGGAGCGTGCTGCCAGCTATTTTTCAGGTCTTCCAGAGGAATGGTTTCGATCCGGGTTTCAAGGTCCGGGCCCCTCTTGGCTGGGCCCCACTCAAGGACCAAATTCAGAGACCTGTCCGAAGCCACTCCTGCGTTGTCCTGGTGTGTGCTTAAGGGTCGTGAGTGAAGTGCTCTGGAGCAAGGTTTTTCAATCAAAGATCTCTTGTACTTCTTGCTCTGTTCACTTTCCCTCGATCCTGATAGCTTCTCGCTGACAAACCACAGCAAAGATGCTTTGGTTTCTCTGATAGGTTTCAATCGGTTTTTCCTCCTGAATGCGAAAACGCTTGGCATTCGGCCAAAGATTCTGTTGATTTTCATCAGACCAGAGAATCTTGTTTTTCTCATGGCCAGAGTCCCTTTTAGGTGCCTTTTGGCAACTCCAGCGCGGCTGTCCAATCCTTTAACTGAGGAGTGGCTTCCCGTTCTGACCAACTCTTACCCATAAAAGGCTTCAAATTGGTGAGTGCTTGCCGGAGAGGTTGTCCTTTCTGGAAGGTTCTCTCATCCTCCACAATGGAACTCTGGAGCTCTGTAGAGTGACCATCGGGTTTAGGTCCCTCCCTGACCAAGGCCTTCCCCTGGATTGCTTAGTTTGGTGGGCTCCCTAGTTTAGGAATCTTTGGTGGTCCAAACTTCTTCTCTTCATTTTAACGACTGAATGAAAGGGTCAACTGTGGTTCTGGGAATTCAATGCTGCGCAAAATTTGGACCTTCTCCAGATCTGTGGGGCTCAACACACCCTGTCTTCGGAGCTTATACGGCACCAATTCCTTTGACCTCAGGGCTTGTAATTTTGCCCTGACATTCACTGTTGAACTTGGGACCTTATATAACAAATGTGTGCCTTTCTTTGCAATTTCCAAAGGTGGACTCCAAATCAGTTGTAGAAAACAATTCAAGGAAATGGATCAATGAAACAGGAAATCGCACCTGAGCTCAATTTCAAGTCTCAAGCAAGGGTTCTGAAATACTTAATATAAGTTTATATATATTACAGTGGGGAAAGACAAGTTTATTTGATACACTGCCGATTTGCAGGTTTTTCCCTTACTTACAACAAAGCATTAAGGTTAATTTTTTCATAGTTACTCAACTTGGAGGACGCGGAAATCTAAAAGAACCCTTAACAAAAAATCCAGCAAATTCAACATTGTAATGAATTTTTAAATAATTTATTGCATTTTATTGCATGAACATAGTATTTGATCACTACCAACCAGTAAAAATTCCGGCTCTTCACAGACCTGTTCGTTTTTCTTTAAGAAGCCCTCCTGTTCTCCATCATTACTGTTATTAACCTGCCCTGTTTGAACTCGTTATGTATAAAAGACACCTGTCCACAACCTCAAATCAAACAGATTCAACCTCTTCCACAATGGCCAAGAAAGACTGTGTAAAGGACATCAGGGGATAAAATTGGTAGACCTGCACAAGGCTTGGGATGGGCTACAGGAAATAGCCAAGCAGCTGTGGTGAGAAGGAACTGTTCGGCGCAATTATGACATGGAGAAGTTCAAAGATGAAAGGTCACTCACCCTCGGTCTGGGCTTTTTCCATGCCAAGATCTCACTCGGTGGGGCATCAATGACATGAGGAAGGTGAGGGATCAGCCCCAGAACCATCGCAGGACTCGTTCAATGACCTAGAGCTGGGACTACAGTCCAAGAACCATCTAGTACCATCTTACGGTCAATGGATTAAAATCCCTCTGCAGCGCACGCAAGGTCCCTGCTTAAGCAGTGCATGTCCAGGCCCTGTTGAAGTTTGCCAATCGACATCTGAGAATCCAGGGAGAAATGGGAGAAGGTCTGTGTTCTGATGAGACAAAATAAGCTTTTGGGTCTAACTCCCACTCCGCCGTGTTTGGGAGGAAGAAGAAGTAGAAGTACTACCCCAAGAACACCATCTCCCAACCGTGAGCATGAGGTGGAACACATCATTTCTTTGGGGATGCTTCTGCAAAGGTGGGACCAGGACCTGTCACCGTTAATGAGGGAGGATGGGGATGGGGCATGTATCGCGAGAATCTCTGGCCAACAAACCTCCTTCCCTCAGTAAGAGCATTGAAGGATGGGTCGTGGCTTGGGTCTTCCGCATGGACAAACGACACAAAGCACACACCATGGCAACTAAGGAGTGGCCTTTCGTAGAAGCATCTCAGGTCATGGAGTTGTGGCCTAGCATCCTCCAGAACTGAACCGACAAGAAAATCTTTTGGAGGGAACAGCTGAATCGGTAATGCCACGACAGCCCGAAATAAAAAAAACCTGAAGGATCTGGGGAAATCCTGTTAGGGAGGAGTGGGCAAAATCCTGCTTGCAGTGTTTGCCAAACCTATCAAGACTTACAGGAAACGTATGATTCTGGTAATGCAAAACAACAGGTTTATGTAACAAATATTAAGTTCTTGCTTTTTCCTGATGTTATCAAATAACTTATGTCATGCAATAATGCAAAATAATTCTTAAAACCTTACAATGTATTTTCTTGGATTTTTTTTTGTTAAAAGATTTTCGTCTTCATCAGCTTAAAGTGTAACTGTACCTATGAACTAACGTTACATGCTTGTAAGTAGGAAAACCTGCAATCGGCAGTGTAATCAAATATTGTTCTCCCATGATGTGTGGTGTGTGGGTGGTGGGGGGGGGGTTATATATAATATATATATATATATACACAATACACACACAACACACAGATGCAACATTCTTCCTAAAAACCAGTTTTTTTGCTTTGTATTATGGGGTATTGGGTGTGGTAAGAATATGAGTAATTTAAATTTTATTTTAATCAATTTTAGAATAAGTGTAACGTACCGAAATGTTTCTGGAAACAAAGTCAAGGGTCCTGATACTTTTCCCGAATGAACTGTAATCCTTGGTAAATACCGTGTATTTTTATTCATAATGTATGTATACGTGGTATTTATTCATAATGTTAACTGTCTGAACTGTATTATTCTAGTTTACTGTTGTCTGTATAACGGTTGTATTTTTTCATAATGTACTGTTGTCTGTATCGTATTTATTCATAATGTACTGTATATCGTGTATTTTCATAATGTACTGTATAAAGGTATTTATATCATAATGTATGGTGGGTCTGTATACATATTTTATTAATATGTACTGTGTCTGTTACGTTGTATTTATTCTAGTAACTGTTGTCTGTATACGTGTATTTATTCATAATGTACTGTATATACTGATTTTATTTTAAATTATGAATTACGTGTATTATTCATAATGTAACTGTATAACTGTGGTATTTATTCATAAATGTCGTGTCTGTATAGCGTGTTTATTCAAATGTCTGGTTGGTCCTTATATAAAAGTGTATTTATTCATATGTAACTGTTGTATACATGTATTTATTCATAATGTACTGTTTGTTTCCTGTAATA
>NW_019947637.1:23420-24918 GCF_002910315.2 Salvelinus sp. IW2-2015
CTGACTTGCCTAGTTAAATAAAGGTAAAATTAATATTAAAATTACAAAATAGCCTCCATCACTCTATTCAGCAAATTGGATGTAGTCTATCACAGTGCCATCCGTTTTGTCACCAAAGCCCCATATACTACCCACCACTGCGACCTGTATGCTCTCGTTGGCTGGCCCTCACTTTATATTCGTCGCCATACCCATTGGCTCCAGGTCATCTATAAGTTTTTGCTAGGTAAAGCCCCGCCTTATCTCAGCTCACTGGTCGCCATAGCAAGCTGGAGACTTATATTTCCCTCACTAACTTTAAACATCAGCTATCTGAGCAGCTAACCGATCGCTGCAAATAGCCCACCCAATCTACCCACCTCATCCCCATATTGTTTTTATTTACTTTTTTGCTCTTTTGCACACCAGTATTTCTACTTGCACATCACCATCTGCTCATCTATCACTCCAGTGTTAATTTGCTAAATTGTAATCACTTCACTACTATGGCCTGTTATTTTGCCTTACCTCCTCACGCCATTTGCACACACTGTATATAAACTTTCTTTTTTTTCTATTGTGTTATTGACTGTACGCTTGTTTATTCCATGTGTAACTCTGTGTTGTTGTTTGTGTCGCACTGCTTTGCTTTATCTTGGCCAGGTCGCATTTGTAAATGAGAACTTGTTCTTAACTAGCTTACCTGGTTAAATAAAGGTGGAAAAAAATATATATATAGCAGCACGCACCCGTAGCACGCACTCCAGCAGGTATATTTCACTAGTCACCCCCAAAGCCAACTCCTCCTTTGGCCGCCTTTCCTTCCAGTTCTCTGCTGCCAATGAATGGAATGAACTGCAAAAATCACTGAAGCTGGAGTCTTATATCTCCATCACTAACATTAAGCATCAGCTGTCAGACAACCTTTCCCTCAATGTCAGCAAGACAAAGGAGCAGGAAACGGAGGGGTGAGAACGCCATCAGCCACATTGACAGGGCTGTAGTGGATCGGGTCGAAAGCTTCAAGTTCCTCGGTGTCCCCATCACTAAGGACTTAAGATGGTCCTCTCACACCAGCACAGTCTTGAAGAAGGTGTGAAAGCACCTCTTCCCCCTCAAGACATTGAAAAGATTTGACATGGCCCCTCAGATCCTCAAAGAGTTCTACAGCTGCACCATTGAGAGCATCTTGACTGGCTGCATCACGCTCAATCGCAAGGCGTTACAGAAGGTGGTGCGGACGGCTCAGTAAATCACTGGGGCCAAGCCCCCTCCCATCCAGGACTTCTATACCAGGTTGTGTCAGAGGAAGAACCGGAAAATGGTCAAAGACCCCAGCCACCCAAGTCATAAACATCACTGACACACAAAACACAAAAAAACACATACATGCATATTGACGCCACACATAAACTCAACAAAAAAAGAAACCCTTTTTCTGGACCCTGTCTTTCAAAGATAATTCGTAAAAATCCAAATAACTTCACAGATCTTCATTGTAAAGGGTTTAAACACTGTT
>NW_019947638.1:0-11001 GCF_002910315.2 Salvelinus sp. IW2-2015
ACTGTTTTTCATTTCCAGTGAATCTTTCCATGATTACACCATGGTGTGTGTGTGCTGTGATCGTGTGTGTTGTGTGTGTGTGTGTGTGTGTGTGTTGTGTGTGTGGTGTGTGTGTGTTGTGTGGTGTGGTGTGTGTGTGTGTGGTGTGACTTAAAAAACCATCCACTTACCCTTAACCATTCATAAACCCTATCCCAGACCTTAACCATTCATACCTATTCCCAGACCTTAACCATTCATAACCTATCCCATGACCTTAACCTTACATTAACTCATTCATAACCCTATCCCAAATCTTAACCCTTACCTTAACCATTCATAACCCATATCCCAGACCTTAACCCTTACCTTAACCATTCATAACCCTATCCCAAACCTTAACCGCTTCCCTTAACCATTCCATAACCCTATTCCAGACCTTAACCCTTACATTAACCATTCATAACCATCCCAAACGCTTTAACCATTCGTAATGAATGCCTAAACTTAACCTTTGAAATGTGATGTTTATGGCAAACGTGGAATTCTGACGTGAGACTGTGAGGGCTTGTTGGTGTTGGCCATCGCAGCTAATCCCAGGCTAGATAATCCAGGCTAGATAATCCAGGCTAGATAATCCAGCTAGATAATCCAGGTCTAGAATGATTTCCAGTCAGATAATCCAGGCTAGAGAATGCCAGGCTAGAGAATCGGCTAGATGAATCTCAGGCTAGATAATCCAGGTAGATAATCCAGGCTAGATAATCCAGGACTAGTAGATTCCAGTCTAGATAATCCAGGCTAGTAATCCAGGCTAGATAATCCAGGCTAGAGATGGTTGGATGTGATCGATTTGATTGATTGATTAATAGTCTCATTCTGGGGACATTAAACGATAAATGTGAATTCGGTGAGACTTTTAATGATGATGGACACACACACAGATACACACACAGACACACACCTAGACCAGACACACACACACACACACACACACACACACCACACACGCACAGCACGACACACACACACACACACACACACACACACACACACACACACACACACACACACACACACACACACACACACACACACACACACACACACACACACACACACACACACACACACACACACACACACACACTTACCCTCTGCCAGTTCATCCATAGAAGTGATCTTCTTGTTCCCGTCCACCGTATAGATGGCGCGCACGCCCTGAGGCAGGTGCAGGTTGTCCGCCAGGGACCGGGTCAGCTCCATCAGCAGCGCATCATATGACCGGAACCTATCGTTAGAGACCGCATACACGAGTCCCTTGAAATACCTGTCCCCATTCCGGTAGAACCTGACCTTCTTGGCGCGTTTCTCTGAGGTGAGAGTCTGCAGCGTGCGCGTGCGGTAGTAGCTGCAGTTGGCGCTGTGCGCGGGGCTTGGCACCAGGCTGCTGCCTCTCGAACCGGATCCCCCGCCGGTAGAAGCACCAGTGGAGCGAGTGGACCGGCTACGACGAGCCTTGTCCCGTTCGTCGAAATGTTCCAGCTCGATAGTCTTGTTGAGAGACATCGCGGTTACCGTTAACTATAGATTCACACAGATTCACAGTTCTTTCTCCCGGTTACCGAATCTTTTATTCCATTGTCATCGTCAGGATGTGGTAGAATGAAAAGGGATCCTGGTAGCAGCCTAATCGTTCATCTATTCACGATAAGCACAACTCGTCAGTCAACATCCCTTTATGATAGGTTACACCGGGCATGGTCTGTAGCCTAGCGATTACCGGTTCCTTGTTAACACACTGATGCTGCTCCTGCTGCTGCTGCTACGTGAGCATGTTCGGTTGGCGGTTTTACTGTAGCCAATAGCGGTCCAGCCCTCCTCCGTATGTCTGTCTGCCGCTGGGCTGGGCGGTGATGATGATGAGGTGCGTAAAGAGAGAGAAAAGGGATCCAGCAACGTCACACCAGCATCTTACTGTAGCATCATCATCATCATCATCATCATCATCTGATCAGCCTATTGTAGCGTGATGCAGAAGAAACGGTGTAGGCTATTTTCTAACCTATCAAATATACTACTCTAGAGTGCATCACACGTCCACATGACATAGGCAACTTCCTTGTAGGCTAAATGGAGAAATTGTAGGTTCATTCTATAATCAGCCTAAAACTTGGACTGTGGATTATAGCCTAAGACTTGGACTGTGGATTAACGGCGGATGTGTCTTCACGGTGGGAATCGGTTGCTATGGGTTCGCTCTGTCACGTCTGGTTTGATATTTTCCTGGGGTATCGCGAGTGTTATAAAAAGAAATCCCGAATAATCCAAATTTAGGAAGCAGAAACGTCACCAACCAACCATCGGTGTTTTAATTTTAATTCCGGGCGTGCGACAATTTCTACGTTCTGCACACGCGCGATCGGTGCCGGACGGCAGGGTTGCTACAAGCGCGAGAACAGCGTGGCTGCGGAGAGAGAGAGGCAGAGACAAAGAGCGTCCTCCGTGATTATCACAACCCCGTCCTCTTTTCTCCCCGGTGCTGTGCTAGTATGAGGGGATAGCGAGCTCCTCTAGCAGGTGAGCAGAGGACCCAAACGTCTAGCGCGTGCTCCCGGGGAGAAGGAGGAGAGGAGGAGCCGGGTTATTTCCGGGTCCTAGCGCCGTTAGGTAGATCATTACCCGGTCTACTACCTCATATGAAGCATAATTATAACAGACTTCACGTAGTATTTATTCCATTGAATGTTTGACAACGTTAGGCTAATAGTAACCGTTTTAAAAACGGGTAGGAAATGACTTCTGATTGGATTCTTCTCCTCATGTTCAAAGCAGACCTATAACAATAGCCTCCTGCAATCACTTAACGTAATGAATTATTAACACTTGTATGTGATGACTGGACTGTTGTATTCTGACTGACTGGGCGTGGCACAGTATTCAGAAAGTAATTATATTAGGAGAAGGCCCCGGTCCCACCCACACTCAAAGACCCCAGCTGTCAGCCCGGCACCAAGGGTTCAGCACCACAGGCCGTGCACGGCTCTACCACCTTAACCTATAAGGGTTCTGCACCACAGGCCGTGCACGGCTCTACACCGTTAACCTATAAGGTTCTGCACCACAGGGCCGTGCACGGAGCTACACCTTAACCTAATAAGGGTTCTGCACACCAAACAGGCCGTACACGCTCTTAACCACCTTAACTATTAAGGGTTAGCACCACAGGCCGTACACGGCTACCACCTTAACCTAGTAAGGGTTTCAGCACCACAGGCCGTGCAGGAGCTACCACCTTAACCTATAGAGGGGTCAGCACCAACGAGCCGTACACGGAGCTACCACTTAACCTATAAGGGTTCGCAACCACAGCCGTGCACGAGCACCACCTTAACCTTAATAAGGGTTCCTGCACCACAGGCCGGTGCACGGAGCTACCACCTTAACCTATAAGGTTCTGCACCACAGGCCGTGCACGAGCTTACCACCTTAACCTATAAGGTTCAGCACCCACAGGCCGTGCACGGCTCTAACCACCTTAACCTTATAAGGGTTCGTACCACAGGCCGTGCACGGAGCTGGCTGCATAAGAATGATGGAGACAGTAGCTCCACCGTCAGTCCAGAGTGCTGTCTGCTGATAGAATGATGGAGAACAGTAAGCTCACACATCAGTCAGAGCGCTGGTCTGCTGATAGAATTATGTAGGACAGTGCTCCACATCAGTCAGAGTTCTGTCTGCTATAACGAATGATGGAGAACAGTAGCGTCCACATCCAGTCAAGCGCTGTCTGCTATAGAATGATGGAGAAGCAGTAGCATCCACATCAAGAGTGCTGTCTCTGATATGAATGATGGAGAACAGTATCACATCAAGTCATGAGTTGCTGTCTGCTGAAGAATGATGGAGGAACAGTATCGCTCCACATCAAGTCAGTGCTGTCTGCTGATAGAATGATGGAGAAAACAGTAGCTCCACATCAGTCAGGAGCGCTGTCTGCTGATAGAATGATGGAGAACGTAGCTCCACAATAATTCTAGAGTGCTGTCCTGCTGATAGAATGATGGAGAACAGTAGCTCCACATCAGTCAGAGCGCTGTTCTGCACTGATAGAATGATGGAAGAACAGTAGCTCCACAATTCAGTTCAGAGTTGCTGTCTGCTGATAGAATGATGGAGAACAGTAGTCACGTCAGTCAGAGTGCTTGTCTGCTGATAAATGATGGAGAACAGTAGCTCCAAACATCAGTCAGAGTGTTGTCTGCTGATAGAATCATGGAGAACAGTAGCTCCCGTCATCAGAGTTGCTGGTCTGCTGATAGAATATGGAGAACAAGTAGCTCCACATCAAGTTAGCTCGTCTGCGATAAAGTGATGGAGAAACGTAGCCTCCACATCAGTCAGAGCGCTGTCCTGCTATAGAATATGATGGAGAACAGATAGCTCCACTATCAGTCAGAGTGCTGTCTGCTGATCGAATTGCAGTGTGGATTCGGATAACAGTAGCTCCACTCAGTCAGCTGTCTGCTGATAGAATGATGGAGAACATAGCTCCACATCAGTCAAGCGCTGTGCTTGATAGAATGATGGAGAGACAGTTAGCTCCACATCAGGCCAGATGCTGGTCTGCTGATAGAATGATGAAACAGTAGCTTCCACATCAGTAGAGCGCCTGTCTGCTGATAGACGATGGAGTAGCTCCACATCAGTCAGAGTGCTCCGTCTGCTGATAGATGATGGAGAACAGTTAGCTCCACATACAGTCAGAGTGCTGTCTGCTGGATAGAATGATGGAAGACAGTAGCTTCCACTCAGGCGCTGTCTGCTGATAGAAGATGGAGAACAGGCAGCTCCACAAAATAGTCAGAGTGCTGTCGTGCTGATAGAATGATGGGAGAACAGTACTCGCACGTCAGTCAGATGTGCTGTCTGCTGATAAGAATGATTGGAGAAACAGTAGTTACTCATAAGAGTGCTGTCTGCTGAATTGAATGATGGAAACAGCAGCTCCACATCATCAGGTGCTGTCGCTGATAGCATGATGGAGAACAGTAGCATCCAACACAGTGCGCTGTTGCTATAGAAAATGATGGAGAAACAGTAGCTACAATGTCAGTCAGAGTTGCTTCCTGCTGATAGAATGATGGAGGACAGATACTCCACAATCAAGTCAGTTAGGCGCTTGTCTGCTGATAGAATGAATGGAGAACAGCAGCTCCACATGCAAGTCAGAGCGCTGTCTGCTGATGAGAAGATGGAGAAACAAGTAGCTCCACATCAGTCAGAGTGCTGTCTGCTGATAGAATGATGGAGAACAGTAGCTCCACACTCAGTCGAGATGCTGTCCTGCTGATAGAATGAGGGAGACAGTAGCTCCCAATCAGTCAGAGTTGCTGTTCTGCTGATTAAATGATGGAAACAGTAGCTCCAATCAGTCAGAGCGCTGTTGCTGAGTAGAATGATGGAGTAGCTCCACATCAGTCAGAGTGCTGTCTGCATGATAGAATGATGGAGAACAGTAGCTCCACATCAGTCAGAGTGCTGTCTGCTGATAGAAATGTTGGAGAACAGTAGCTCCACGTCAGTCAGAGAGCTGTCCTGCTGATAGATGATGGAGAAAGTAGCTACCACATCAGTCAGAGTGCTGTCTCTGATAGAATGATGGAGAACAGTAGCTCCACATCAGAGGCTGTCTGCTGATAGAATGATGGAGAACAGTAACTCCAATCATCGTTCAGAGTGCTGTCTGCTGATAGAATGATGGAGAACAGTAGCTCCACCATCAGTCATGAGGCTTCTGCTGATAGATGATGGAGAACTAGCAGCTCCACATTCAGAGGCTGTCTGCTGATGAATGATGGAGAACAAAGCAAGCTTCCAATCAGTCAGAGCGTGTCTGCTGAAGAAAGGATGAAGAACAGTAGCCTCCACATCAGTCAGAGTGCTGTCTGCTGATTAATGATGGAGAACAGTAGCCTCACACTAGTCAGAGTGCTGTTCTGCTGATAGAATGATGGAGAACAGTAGCTCCACATCAGTCAGAGCGTGTCTGCGATAGAATGATAGGAGAACAGTAGCCTCCACATCATCAGAGTGCTGTCTGCTGATAGATGATGGAGAACAGTTGCTCCACATCACGTCAGAGCGCTGTTGCTGATAGGAAATGATGGAGAACAGTAGCTCCCACATCAGTCAGAGTGCTGTCTGGCTGATAGAATGATGGAGAACAGTAGCTCCACGTCATCAGAGCGCTGTCTGCCTGATAGAATGATGGAGAACAGCAGCTCCACATCATCAGAGTGCTGTCTTGCTTTTTGATAGAAGATGGGAACAGTAGCTCCACCATCAGTCAGAGTGCTGTCTTACTGATAGGAATGATGGAAGAACAGTAGCTCCACATCAGTCAGAGCGCTGTCTGCTGATAGAAATGATGGAAGAACAGTAGCTCACACATCAGTCAGAGTGCTGTCTGCTGATAGAATGATGAGACAGTAGCTCCACATAGTCAGAGTGCTGTCTGTGATAGAAATGATGGAGAAAGTAGCTCCACATCAGTCAGATGCTGTCTCTGGATAGAATGATGGAGAACATAGCTCCACGTCAGTCAGAGTGGCTGTCTGCTGATAGAATGATGGAGAACAGTAGCTCCACATTCAGTCAGCTGTCTGCTGATAGAATGATGGAAACAGTAGCTCCACATCAGTCAGAGCGCTGTCCTGCTGCCCATAAGAAATGATATGGAGAACAGTAGCTTCCACATAGTCAGAGTGCTGTCTGCCTGAATAGAAATGATGGATGAAAGTAGCTCCACATTCAGTCAGCTGTCTGCTGATAGAATTGATGGATGACAGTAGCTCCACATCAGTTCAGAGCGCTGTTGCCTGATAGAATGATGGAGAACAGATAGCTCCACATCAGCAGAGTGGCTGTCTGGCTGAATGAGAAATTGATGAGAGAACAGTAGCTCCACAATCAGTCAGAGCGCTGTCTGCTGATAGAATTGATGGAGTAGCTTTCACATACAAGTCAGAGTGCTGCTGCCCTGAATAGAATGATGGAGAACAGTAAGCTCCACAATCAGTCAGATGGCTGTTCCTGCTGATGGAATGATGGAGAACAGCTAGCTCCACAATCAAGAGCGGCTGTCTGCTGATAGAATTGATGGAGAAAGCAGCTCCACTCAGTCAGAGTGCGGTCTGCTGATAGAATGAATGTGAGAAAGTAGCTCCACGTCAGTCAGAGTGCTGTCTGCTGGATAGAAATGATGGAGAACAGTTAGTTACTCATCAGAGTGCTGTCTGCCTGATTGAATGATGAGAACCGCAGCTCACAATCAGTTCAGAGTGGCTGTCTGCTGATAGCATGATTAGAACAGTAAGCTTCCACATTCAGAGCCTTTCTCTGATAGAATGATGGAAGAACAGTAGCTTACAATGTCCATGCAGAGTGCTGTCTGCTGATAGAATGATGGAGGACAGTAGCTCCACATCAGTCAAGCGCTGTCTGCTGATAGAATGATGGAGATACAGCAAGCTCCACATCAGTCAAGCGTGTCTGGCTTGATAGGAATGATGGGAACAGAGCTCCACATCAGTCAGAGTGCTGTCTGCTATGATAGAATGATGGAGAACAGTAGCTACCACACAGTCAGAGTTGGCTGTCTGCTTAGAATGATGGAGAAACAGTAGCTCACATCAGTCAGAGTGCTGTCTTGAATAGAATGATGGAGAACAGTAGCTCACATCAGTCAGAGCGCTGTCTGCTGATGAGAATGAATGGAGTAGTCTCCACATCAGTCCGAGTGCTGGTCTGCCTGATAGAATGATGGAGAAACAGTAGCTCCACATTCAGTCAGAGTGCTGTCATGACTGATAGAATGTTGGAGAACAAGTAAGCTCCACGGTCAGTCAGAGAGCTGTCTGCTCGATAGAATGATGGAAACAGTAGCTCCCACATGCGAGGTCAGAGTGACATGTCCTGCTGATAAGAATGATGGAGAAACAGTAGCCACATCAGAGCGCTGTCTGCTATAGAATGATGGGAGATACAGTCAGTCCACATCAAGTTCAGAGTGCTGGCTGTCTGACTAGAATGATGGAGAAATAGCTCCACATCAGTCAGAGTGCCTGTCTGCTGATAGAATGATGGAGAACAGCAGCTCCATACATCAGACCGCGCTGTCTGCTGATTGAATATGGAGAACAGCAGCTCCACATCAGTTCAGAGCGCTGTCTGCTATTTAGATGATGAAGAACAGTGCTCCACATCTGTCAGAGTGCGCTGTCTGCTGACTAGAATGATGGAGAACAGTAGCTCCACATCAGTCAGAGTGCTGTCATGCTGATAGAATGATGGAGATACAGTACTCCACATCAGTCGAGCGCTGCTCTGCTGATAGAATGATGGAGATCAGTAGCTCCACATCACGTCAAGAGTGCTGGCCGCTTGATAGAATGCTGGAGAAACAGTAGCTCCACATCAGTCAGAGCGCTGTCTGCTGATAGAATGATGGAGAACAGTAAGCTCCACATCAGTCAGAGTGCTGTCTGCTGATAGAAATGATCGGAGAACAGTAGCTCCACCGCAGTCAGGCGCTGTCTGCTGATAGAATGATGGAGAACAGCAGCTCCAATCAGTCAGAGTGCTGTCTGCTGATAGACAGATGGAGAAACAGGTAGCTCCATCAGTCAGAGTTGCTGTTGCTGAGTTAGAATGATGGAGCAAAACAGTAGCTCCACAATCAGTTCAGAGTGCTGTCTGCCTGATAGCATGATGGAGAACAGTCGCCCACATCAAGCGCTGTCTGTGAATAGAATGATGGAGAACATAAGCTAACATGTCAGTCAGTAGTGCTGTTGCTGATAAATGATGAGGACAGTAGCTCCACATCAGTCCGAGCGCTGTCTGCTGATAGAAATGATGCGAGAACGAGCAGCTCCACATCAGTCAGAGCGCTGTCTGCTTGATAGAATGATGGAGAAACAGTTAGCCTCCACAATCAGTCAGAGTGCTGTCTGCTGATAGAATGATGGAGGAACAGTAGGCTCCACATCTCAGAGTGCTGTCTTGTGATAGAATGATGAGAACAGTAGCTCCAATCAGTCAGAGTGGCTGTCTGCTGATAGAATGATGGAGAAACAGTTAGCTCACACATCAGATTCGAGCGCTGTCTGCTGATAGAATGATGGAGTAGCTCCAACATCAGTCAGAGTGCTGTCTGTGATAGAAATGGATGGATGAACAGCTTTAAGCATCCACATCAGTCAGACGTGCTGTCTGCTGATAGAATGTGGAGACGTAGTCCACGTCAGGTCGAGAGCTGTCCTGCTGATAGAATGATGGAGAACAGTAGCTCCACATCGTCAGAGTGCTGTCTGCTGATAGAATGATGGAGAACAGTAGCTCCACACATCAGAGCCTGTCTGCTGATAGAATGATGGAGAACAGTTCCACATCAGTCAGAGTGCTGTCTCTGACTGATGATGATGGAGAACAGTAGCCTCCACATCAGTCCAGAGTGCTGTCTGCTGATAGAATGATGAGAGAACAGCAGCTTCCACATCAGAGCCGCTGTCTGCCTGACTGAATGATGGAGAAGCAGCATCGCTCCACATCAGTCAGAGCGCTGTCTGCGTGAATAGAATGATTGAAGAACAGTAGCTCCACATCAGTCAGAGTGCTGTCTGCGTGAAATAGAATGATGGACGAACAGTGCTCCACATCAAGTCAAGAGTGCTGTCTGCGGGGCGGTGATAGAATGATGGAGACAACAGTAGCTCACATCAGTCAGAGCGCTGTGGCTGCTGATAGAATGATGAGAAACAGTACTCCACATCAGTCAGAGGCTGTCTGCTGATAGAATGATTGGAGAACAGTAGCCTCCACATCAGTCAGAGCGCTGTTCTGCTGATAAATGATGGAGACAGTAGCTATCCACATCAGTCAGAGTGCTGTCTGCTGATAGAATGATGGAAGAAACAGTAGCTCCAGGTCAGTCAGAGCGTGTCTGCTGATAGAATGATGGAGAACAGCAGCCTCCACATCAGTCAGGAGTGCTGATCTGCCTGAATAGAATGATGGAGAACAGTAGCTCCACATCAAGTCAGAGTGCTTGTCTGCTGATAGAATGATGGAGAACAGTTAGCTCCACATCAGTCAGAGCGCTGTCTGCTGATAGAATGATGGAGAACAGTACTCCACCATCAGTCAGAGTGCTGTCCTGCTTGATAGATGGATGGAGAACAGTAGCTCCACATCAGTCAGAGTGCTGTCTACTGATAGAATGATGCGAGAACAGTAACGCTGTCCACATCAGTCAGAGTGCTGCTGCTGATAGAATGATGGAGAACAGTAGCTCACATCAGTCAGAACGCTGTCTGCTGAAAAAACGCCCGTTCTCTGAATTCCTCATCCGAGTGACTGAAGCGGCAACTGAGGCACAATAATGAGTCTGATGTCGAGCGAAATTACAATAAGAAGCTTTTTAGATTTGCCGTTTACAAAACACAGCAAGAATTTATTATTTTTCCTATGTGAAAAAAAAAAAACAGAATTATGCGTTTTACACGACAATACAGTACATACGATTAACTTGCTAGTTATCCTCAGTAATTGGCAGAAATGAATAAGGTGATCGGGGGGCATCATAATGTGTTAGATTTCTGACTGTTTGAGACAGTTGGACAGCTGCCATCATTGATTTCCTCGAGTTTTTTCATTCTCCTTTCTCAAGGCCAGTCTGCTCCTCCCCCTCTTCTCTTCTCAGAGCCGCGTTTGCCTAGCAAGCTCCAGGGCACGGCAGGCGTTGCCTATGTGTACTCCAGGGCAGGCAGGCCGCGTTGTCCTAGCAACTTCCAGGGCGGCAGGTTCCGTGACCTACCGCATTCTACACAGATACAGGCTGTAACATCTAGAGCCAGTACTGCATTGATAGGTGTAGGTTACTGCATTCAAATTTCACCCAGTTCAATGTAATCAGTGATAGGTTTTAAATCAAACATACAATTGTATTTTGTCACATGC
>NW_019947638.1:12692-18321 GCF_002910315.2 Salvelinus sp. IW2-2015
CTTACTCTGCTTCTGACTGTGGGGTGAGTTTCTCTCGACTGGGCCACTTAAAAACTCATGAAAGTATACATACAGGAGAGAAGCCTTACTACTGCTCTGAATGTGTGAAATTCTTCACAACATCAACTGAGCTAAAAGTTCATCAGAGAACACACAAGGAGAGCCTTACACTGCTCTGACTGCGGGGCGAGCTTCTCGCAACTGGGCAACTTAAAAACACATGAACGTATACATACAGGAGAGAAGCCTTACTACTGCTCTGACTGTAGAAAATGTTTTAAAACATCAACTGGGCTAAAAGTTCATCAGAGAACACACACAGGAGAGAAGCCTTACACCTGCTCTCACTGTGTGTGAGTTTCTCTCGATTGGGACACTTAAAAACACATGAACGTATACATACAAGAGAGAAGCCTTAAACATGCTCTTGACTGTGGGGCAAGTTTCTCTGACTGGCAACTTAAAAACACATGAACGTATACACACAGGAGAGAAGCTTATTAGTAGGGCTGTGGCGGCCATGACGTTGTGTCAGCCGGTGATTGTCATATAAATAATTACCGGTCTCATGGTAATTGACCGGTATTAACCTAAACATGTTTAGCATGTCTTGGCTTCCACGCATAGCCTACAAGCCACTGATGTGGACCTTTTGATACATTCTACATTTAAAAAAGTATAATAATCAATGTAATATACTACACTTCATAATAAATCCATTATTTTTATTACAGGTCTAAAGAAACATGATATAAGAAAATGTAGCCTGTAGCCTATTTCAGAAGAACAGAATAGCATATTCTGAGTTGTCCTTGCAGAATGTCAGTCCCTGATCTGGTTTGGCCATATGGCTGTGGGCAACACTAGTTCATTTAGCACACAAATTGAGCATAGCTGAAATAAAAAAAATATTCCCCAAAGAATTTGAGGAAGTGTGCACTGTTCTGTGTTAACAGGTCCTCTTATATGCTTACTTTAGATGTATTTGTGCAACTTTAGTTGGGATTTAAACGTATGTTTAGATGTTTAATACATTCTAAGGCTGCATGATGCAACTCTAATGATGATTTAAAAAAAGTTGGTGAAAGGCCTGAGCTCTGCTCTGTTTTACGCAGGCGGCACACACTTCATCAGTCTCTTCATTCACAATTTGACAAGCACTTGATCATATTCTCAACCATCAAGACTGTTCATAATTTATCTCGTCTTTACATACAGCCTACTAATATATGTGTAGACATTGCATGTCATCCGGAGCATGCACTCTAATAGCGAACGGAGGTTCCGACGCGTCCATAAGGCTGGAGGAAGCTAAAGTTAATTGAATTAAATTGCCAAAATTGTATAGCCTAATTAGCCTACTCCTGTCTATACGGAAATAAATCAAATCCTTCCAAATAGGCTACTAAAGTACGATTTGGCCTCAGAGGATCATTACCTTCTTTAAAAAATAAATCAGTTGTGGATTGTTTTAAATTGCATTGTCTACAGTCGGAAGGAAATGCAGCGTGCTCAATTTGGGCAGATTATTGTTGAGTTGAGACTGTCTGACAAGTAGAGAGGCCAAGCCAGAAATATCACAATATTTTCAAAAACAATCGATAGGGAAACATACTTTTGACCATGTAGTGTATGTGGACACCAGCTCGTTGAGCATCTCATTCCAAAATCATGGGCATTAATATGGAGTTTGGTTCCCCTTTGCTGCTATAACAGCCTCTACTCTTCTGGGAAGGCTTTTCACTAGATGTTGGAACATTGTTGTGGGGACTTACTTCCATTCAGCCACGAGAGCATTAGTGAGGTCGGGCACTGATGTTAGTGATTAGGCCTGGCACGCAGTCGGCGTTCCAATTCATCCAAAGGTGTTCGATGGGGTTGAGGTCAGGGCTCTGTGTAGTCAGTCAAGTTCTTCCACACGATCTCGACAAACCATTTCAGTATGGACCTCACTTTGTGCATGGGGCATTGTCATGCTGAAACAGGAAAGGGCCTCCCCAACTGTTGCCCAAAGTTGGAAGCACAGAATTGTCTAGAAGGTCATTGTATGCTGTAGCATTAAGATTTCCCTTCACTGGAACTAAGGGGCCCAAACCATGAAAATCACCCCAGACCATTATTCCTCCTCCACCAACTTTACAGTTGGCCCTATGCATTGGGACAGGTAGCGTTCTCCTTGCACCACCAAACCCTGATTTGTCTGTCGGATTGCCAGATGGTGAAGTGTGATTCATCACTCCAGAACACATTCCACTGCTCCCGGTGTCCAATGGTGGCAAGCTTTATACCACACCAGCTGACGCTTAGCATTGCGCATGGTGATCTTTGGCTTGTGTGCAGCTACTCGGCCACGGAAACCCATTTCATGAAGCTCCCGACGAACAGTTCTTCTGTTGAAGTTGCTTCCAGAGACAGTTTGGAACTCGGCGGTGAGTGTTGCACGCTTCAGCATTCGGTGGTCCTGTTCTGTGAGCTTGTGTGGCCTACCACTTCGCTTCTGACCCGTTGTTGCTCCTAGACGTTTGCACTTCACAATACAAGACTTAGTTGGCCGGGGCAGCTCTCGTATATGTTTGAGCTACGATCCCAGGCCGTATCTGAAATATCTGAATACCCAGGCCGTATCTGAAATAACCCACGTGAAATAACCCAGGCCGTTCTGAATAACCGGCGTATCTGAAATAACCCTATGCCCAGGCCGTATCTGTTATAACCGGTCGTATCTGTTATAACCCAGGCCTATTCTACGCTATACGCGATTAGCCATGCATTGAATGGTCTTTTTTGCCAGCAGTGATTGAGTGATATTATTAGTCAGAATTATGACTATCCATCTACTCAAGCATTACGAATAATAAGCTATTTTACATAAGTCTACAAATATGATAATGCATCGATACTTTAATACGAAGGTGCATTTTTATGGTGAAAATCAGCTTCCCCAAAGTTGGAAGTCACCTATGTATGTCTGGTAGTCTACACGGTTAGGAAATAGGATTCATGTGCTAGAGACAGCTGGGGTCCTCTTTACATAGTGGCCAGGCAACTCAATGACTGGGCTTATAAGAACACGTTTTCACTAGGCTCTGTAGGCTCAATGACTGTGGCTTTAAGAAACGTTTTCACTAGGCTCTGTAGGCTCAATGACTGTGGCTTATAAGAACACGTTTTCACTAGGCTCTGTAGGCTCAATGACTTGGCTTTAAAGAACACGTTTTCACTAGGCTCTGTAGGCTCAATGACTTGGCTTTAAGAACACGTTTTCACTAGGCTCTGTGATCTCTAACCGTGTTTCCAGGGGTCCTAGTCTATAGGCTACGTTTGTTTATTGGACATTTTTAGATGTGATATCAACCTTATTAAAACATATAGGGCTATGGGCTATGCTACGTGATGCGTGCGACTATGACCTGGGAAAAGGCATGCGCTGTTTCTTGCTTTAGACTGCATACGCTGGACAACATTCACGTGACAATATTGTCAACCAATAGAAATGTTATGAAGTTAATCTTGTCTTTTACATATACTAAATAATATGTGTGAATTATATGTCATGTTTTTTKCCCACGGTTCATTTTCATGCAAGCCGTGCATGCTACTCCTGTTGCAAAGCAATGTACTTAATATTAGGAACGTTGATAAATAATCAAACTGCATTGGGAAGTATTCAGACCCCTTCCTTTCTCCACATCCTGTTACATTACAGCCTTATTCTAAAATTGATTAAATTGCTTTTTTTTACTCATCAGTCTACACACAATACCCCATAATGACAAAGCAAAAACAGGTTTTACAACATTTTCCCAATTTATATATAAAAAAATACCTTATTTACAGAACTCCACCTATCAGGCCTTTRTGGTAGAGTGGCCAGACGGAAGCCACTCCTCAGTAAAAGGCACATGACAGTCCGCTTGGAGTTTTGCCAAAAGGCACCTAAAGGACTCTCAGACCATTTAGAAACACGATTCTCTGGTCTGATGAAACCAAGATTGAACTCTTTGGCCTGAATGCCAAGTGTCAAGTCTGGAACAAAGCTGGCATCATCCCTACGGTGAAGCATGGTGGTGGCAGCATCATGCTTTGGGGATGTTTTTCAGTGGCATGGACTAGGAAATTAGTCTGGATCTAGGGAAAGATGAATGGAGCAAAGTACAGAGAGATCCTTGATGAGAACCTGGTCCAGAGCACTCAGGACCTCAGACTGTGGTGAAGGTTCACCTTCCAACAGGACAACGACCCTAAACACACAGCCAAGACAATGCAGTAGTGGCTTCGGGACAAGTCTCTGAATGTCCTTGAGTGGCCCAGCCAGAGACGGACTTGAACCCGATCGAACATCTCTGGAGAGACCTGAAAATAGCTGTGCAGGAGCTCCCCATCCCTGACAACTTGAGCCATCGCAGAGAGAATGGGAGAAACTCCCAAATACAGGTGTGCCAAGCTTGTAGCGTCATACCCAAGAATACACGAGGCTGTAATCGCTGCCAAAGGGGCTTCAACAAAGTATGGATTAAAGGGTCTGAATACTTATGTAAATGTGATGTTTTTGTCTTGTCATTATGGGGTATTGTGTGTAGATTGGTGAGGGGGGGAATGATTTATTCCGTTTTAGATAAGGCTGTAAGTAACAAAATTTGGAAAAAGTCAAGGAGTCTGAATACTTTACGAATGCATTGTATATGGTTTTTGTATGTATTGTGATACATGGTTGGGATACGTCTGATGTGTGGTTGTCTCGCCGGCTATCTTAGATGAATCTACAAGCTGTGGGTAGCTCTTGATGGGAGTGTCTGCTAAATCAGGGTTTTCTAAACTTGGTCCTGGGTGGATAATCTTTTTATACTAAATTACTTTTGTTTAATGATACACAGGCTATGAAATGACTACATGTGTTTTAAAACTACATTTGTTATGTTAGCCATTGATGATTCATGTATTTGGATAACTTCAATGAACTTAATTGCTCTGCTGGGGGGAGGGGGTTATCTCTACAGAAAATACAATGTCTTTGTTTAATTCATGTCATTCAAAATAATATGTTTCTTATCAGAAATGTCACTACATCTTACCATCACCATAGGAAAAAGCCCATTATCTAGGCACCAGTATTTTCTACAATGCATACAAATAATGTTTATCAGTATAAAGGATTTACATAGGTTTCTTATTAAATAACAGTTAAATAAATGTTATTGTCATTTTTTATATGGTGCCAAAGTCCAGGGACAGAATTACCCACAATCCAATAATGACCCAGTTACTATTGGGGATGGAACCAGAGAGGAAGCTTGTGTCACTTTCTCACACCACTAAGTATTCATTTCAACAGACCTTTTCCATGGTCCTATTGTTAAGAGATTATACATACCAGTCAAACGTTTGGAACACCTACTCATTCAAGGGTTTTTTCTTTATTTGGACTATTCTTACATTGTAGAATAATATTGAAGACATCAAAACTATGAAAATACACATATGATCATGTAGTAACCAAATAAGTGTTAAACAAATCTAAATATATTCTATAGGGAATAGGAAGCTATTTGGAACTCAGCCCAAGAGAATTAGCATTGGCTGTCTCACTAAAACATGTTGCATTGTGGTATAGTTGGAGTGATTCCACATG
>NW_019947638.1:19544-33354 GCF_002910315.2 Salvelinus sp. IW2-2015
TGATTCATGTATTTGGATAACTTCAATGAACTTAATTGCTCTGCTGGGGGGAGGGAGGGGAGGGGGGTTATCTCTACAGAAAATACAATGTCTTTGTTTAATTCATGTCATTCAAAATAATACTTTCGATCTATCTAGTCAAAACATGTCACTAAATCTCTACACTCACCATAGGAAAAGCCCATTATCTAGGCACCAGTATTTTCTACAATGCATACAAATATATGTTTATCAGTATAAAGGATTTACATAGGTTTCTTATTAAATAACAGTTAAATAATGTATTTGTCATTTTCTATATGGTGCCAAAGTCCAGGGACAGAATTACCACCACAATCCAATAATGACCCAGTTACTATTGGGGGATGGAACCAGAGAGGAAGCTTGTGTCAGCTTTCTCACACCACTACAGTATTCATTTCAACAGACCTTTTCCATGGTCCATTTGTTAAGAGATATACACTCCAGTCAAACGTTTGGACACATCTACTCATTCAAGGGTTTTCTTTATTTGGACTTTTTTCTACATTGTAGAATAATAGTGAAGACATCAAAACTATGAAATACACATCATGTAGTAACCAAATAAGTGTTAAACAAATCTAAATATATTCTATAGGGAATAGGAAGCTATTTGGAACTCAGCCCAAGAGAATTAGCATTGGCTGTCTCACTAAAACATGTTGCATTGTGGTATAGTTGGAGTGATCCCCACATGAAACCAGGGTAAAGTTCATAATGGCCTTGGAGTGATTCCACATGAAACCAGGGTAAAGTTCATAAGGCCTTGGACTGATTCCACATGAAACCAGGGTAAAGTTCATAATGCCTTGGAGTGATTCCAGATGAAACCAGGGTAAAGTTCATAATGCCTTGGAGTGATTCCAGATGAAACCAGGGTAAAGTTCATAAAGCCTTGGAGTGATTCCACATGAAACCAGGGTAAAGTTCATAATTCCTTGGAGTGATTCCACATAAACAAGGGTAAAGTTCATAATGCCTTGGAGTGATTCAGATGAAACCAGGGTAAAGTTCATAATGGCGTTGGAGTGATTCCACATGAAACCAGGGTAAAGTTCATAATGCCTTGGAGTGATTCCAGATGAAACCAGGGTAAAGTTCATAATGCCTTGGAGTGATTCCAGATGAAACCAGGGTAAAGTTCATAAAGCCTTGGAGTGATTCCACATGAAACCAGGGTAAAGTTCATAATTCCTTGGAGTGATTCCACATGAAACCAGGGTAAAGTTCATAATGGCGTTGGAGTGATTCCACATGAACCAGGGTAAAGTTCATAATGCCTTGGCGTGATTCCACATGAAACCAGGGTAAAGTTCATAATGCCTTGGACTGATTCCACATGAACCAGGATAGAGTTCATAAAGCCTTTGGAGTGATCCACATGAAACCAGGGTAAAGTTCATAATGCCTTGGAGTGATTCCACATGAACCAGGGTAAAGTTCATAAGGCCTTGGAGTGATTCCACATGAAACCAGGGTAAAGTTCATAAAGCCTTGGAGTGATTCCACATGAAACCAGGGTAAAGTTCATAAGGCCTTGGAGTGATTCCACATGAAACCAGGGTAAAGTTCATAATTCCCTTGGAGTGATTCCACATGAAACCAGGGTAAAGTTCATAATGCCTTGGAGTGATTCCACATGAAACCAGGGTAAAGTTCATAAAGCCTTGGAGTGATTCCACATGAACCCAGGGTAAAGTTCATATTCTTGGAGTGATTCCATGAACACCAGGGTAAAGTTCATAATGCCTTGGAGTGATTCCACATGAAACCAGGGTAAAGTTCATAATGGCCTTGGAGTGATTCCACATGAAACCAGGGTAAAGTTCATAATGCCTTGGAGTGATCCACATGAAACCAGGGTAAAGTTCATAATTCCTTGGAGTGATTCCACATGAAACCAGGGTAAAGTTCATAAGGCCTTGGAGTGATTCCACATGAAACCAGGGTAAAGTTCATAATGCCTTGGACTGATTCCACATGAAACCAGGGTAAAGTTCATAATGGCCTTGGAGTGATTCCATGAAACCAGGGTAAAGTTCATAATGCCTTGGACTGATTCCACATGAAACCAGGGTAGAGTCATAAAGCCTTGGAGTGATTCCACATGAACCAGGGTAAAAGTTCATAATGCTTGAGGTGATTCCAGATGAAACCAGGGTAAAGTTCATAATGCCTTGGAGTGATTCCAGATGAAACCAGGGTAAAGTTCATAAAGCCTTGGAGTGATTCCACATGAAACCAGGGTAAAGTTCATAATTCCTTGGAGTGATTCCACATGAAACCAGGGTAAAGTTCATAATGGCGTTGGAGTGATTCCACATGAAACCAGGGTAAAGTTCATAATGCCTTGGCGTGATTCCACATGAAACCAGGGTAAAGTTTCATAATGCCTTGGACTGATTCCACATGAAACCAGGATAGAGTTCATAAGCCTTGGAGTGATTCCACATGAACCAGGGTAAAGTTCATAATGCCTTGGAGTGATTCCACATGAAACCAGGGTAAAGTTCATAAGGCTTGGAGTGATTCCACATGAAACCAGGGTAAGTTCATAAAGCCTTGGAGTGATTCCACATGAAACCAGGGTAAAGTTCATAATGCCTTGGAGTGATTCCAGATGAAACCAGGGTAAAGTTCATAATGGCCTTGGAGTGATTCCACATGAAACCAGGGTAAGTTCATAATGCCTTGGAGTGATTCCCATGAAACCAGGGTAAAGTTCATAATGGCCTTGGAGTGATTCCACATGAAACCAGGGTAAAGTTCATAATGCCTTGGACTGATTCCACATGAAAAGGGTAGAGTTCATAAGCCTTGAGTGATTCCACATGAAACCAGGGTAAAGTTCATAATGCCTTGGAGTGATTCCAGATGAAACCAGGGTAAAGTTCATAATGCCTTGGAGTGATTCCAGATGAAACCAGGGTAAAGTTCATAAAGCCTTGAGTGATTCCACATGAAACCAGGGTAAAGTTCATAATCCTTGGAGTGATTCCACATGAAACCAGGGTAAAGTTCATAATGCGTTGGAGTGATTCCACATGAAACCAGGGTAAAGTTCATAATGCCTTGGCGTGATTCCACATGAAACCAGGGTAAAGTTCATAATGTTGGACTGATTCACATGAAACCAGGATAGAGTTCATAAAGCTTGGAGTGATTCCACATGAAACCAGGGTAAAGTTCATAATGCCTTGGAGTGATTCCACATGAAACCAGGGTAAAGTTCATAAGGCCTTGGAGTGATTCCACATGAAACCAGGGTAAAGTTCATAAAGCCTTGGAGTGATTCCACATGAAACCAGGGTAAAGTTCATAAGGCCTTGAGTGATTCCACATGAAACCAGGGTAAAGTTCATAATCCTTGGAGTGATTCCACATGAAACCAGGGTAAAGTTCATAATGCCTTGGAGTGATTCCACATGAAACCAGGGTAAAGTTCATAAAGCCTTGGAGTGATTCCACATGAAACCAGGGTAAAGTTCATAATCCTTGGAGTGATTCCACATGAAACCAGGGTAAAGTTCATAATGCCTTGGAGTGATTCCACATGAAACCAGGGTAAAGTTCATATGGCCTTGGAGTGATTCCACATGAAACCAGGGTAAAGTTCATAATGCCTTGGAGTGATTCCACATGAAACCAGGGTAAAGTTCATAATTCCTTGGAGTGATTCCACATGAAACCAGGGTAAAGTTCATAAGGCCTTGGAGTGATTCCACATGAAACCAGGGTAAAGTTCATAATGCCTTGGACTGATTCCACATGAAAACCAGGGTAAAGTTCATAAGCCTTGAAGTGATTCCACATGAAACCAGGGTAAAGTTCATAATGCCTTGGAGTGATTCCACATGAAACCAGGGTAAAGTTCATAATGCCTTGGAGTGATTCCACATTTATTTATTTATTTAATTGTTCCTTTATTTAACAAGGCAAGTCAGTTAAGAACAAATTCTTATTTACAATGACGGCCTACCAAAAGGTAAAAGGCCTCTTGCAGGGACGGGGGCTGTGATTAAAAATAAATTCAATATAAATATAGAACAAAACACACATCACGACAAGAGAGACACAACACTACATAAAGAGAGACCTAAGACAACAACACAGCATGGTAGCAACACAACATGGTAGCAGCACAAAACATGGTACAAACATAATTGGGCACAGACAACAGCACAAAGGGCAAGAAGGTAGAGACAACAATACATCACACAACTTTCAGCCACAACTGTCAGTAAGAGTGTCCATGATTGAGTCTTTGAATGAAGAGATGGAGATAAAACTGGCCAGTTTGAGTGTTTGTTGAAGCTCGTTCCAGCCACTAGCTGCAGCGAACTGATAAGAGGAGCGACCCAGGGATCTGTGCTTTGGGGACCTTTAACAGAATGTGACTGGCAGAACGGGTGTTATATGTGGAGGATGAGGGTTGCAGTAGATATTTCAGATAGGGGGGAGTGAGGCCTAAGAGGGTTTTATAAATAAGCATCAACCAGTGGGTCTTGCGACGGGTATACAGAGATGACCAGTTTACAGAGGAGTATAGAGAGCAGTGATGTGGCCTATAAGGAGCATTGGTGGCAAATCTGATGGCCGAATGGTAAAGAACATCTAGCCGCTCGAGAGCATCCTTACCTGCCAATCTATAAATTACGTCTCTGTAATCTAGCATGGGTAGGATGGTCATCTGAATCAGGGTTAGTTTGGCAGCTGGGGTGAAAGAGGAGCGATTACGACAGAGGAAACCAAGTCTAGATTTAACTTTAGCCTGCAGCTTTGATATGTGCTGAGAGAAGGACAGTGTACCGTCCAGCCATACTCCCAAGTACTTGTATGAGGTGACTACCTCAAGCTCTAAACCCTCAGGAGGTAGTAATCACACCTGTGGGGAGAGGGGCATTCTTCTKACCAATGAAASCAGGACAAAAATGAAAGACCATGACTTTGGGGATTTTCACRAAATTTAATGGGGSATGGATTTCACAGGAGGTTGACGGCACCTTAATTGGGGAGGACAGGCTGGTGGTAATGACTGGAGCGGAATCAGTGGAATGGTATCAAATACACCAAACACATGGTTTCCATGGTTTCCATGGTGTTTGATGCCGTTCCATTTGCTCCGCTCCAGACATTATTATGAGCCGTCCTCCCCTCASCAGCCTCCACTGGTGGATTGTTGACATATTATTGACATTTGTATCTAAAAGCATAATTGATAAATAATTGAATGAAGTCTGTATATTTATGACATTTCGGCCTTACCAGAGAGAGATCCTAATAGGACTACCTGCCTCCCCCTCTAACACCAGCGCTACTGCCTCCCTCTAACACTAGGCTACTGCCTCCCCTCTAACGCACTGGGCTACCGCTATACACGGCTAACCTGCCTCCCCTCTACACGCACGCCTCCTTAAACGGCTACCTGCCTCCCCTCTAACCCACCAGGCTACCTGCTCCCCCTCTATACCACCAGGCTACCTGCTCCCTCTAACCACTAGCTACTGCCTCCCCTTAACACACAGGTACCTGCTCCCCCTCTAACCACTAGGCTCACCTGCTCCTCCTCTAACGCTACCAGGCTACTCTCCTAAGGCTACTCTCCGCTCTAACGCACCAGGCTAACCTGCCTCCCTCAACCACTAGGCTACCTGCTTCCCTCCCCCTACCTCCCAACCACCAGACTAGCTCCTCACACGCTACCTGCCTCCCCTCTAACCACTAGGCTACCTGCCTCCCCCCTCTAACACAGCCATGTCCTACAGCTACATGCTCCCCCTCTAACCACTGGCTACCGTGCTCCCCTCTAACCCCAGCTCATGCCCTCTCGCTACGCTCTTCACAGGACCTCCCTCCCCTCTAACCACAGCACTCCCCACTACACAGGCTACCTGCCTCCCCCTCTAACACCAGGCTACCTGCCTACCCCTTAACACCCAGGCTACCTGCCTCCCCCTCTAACCAACCAGGATACTGCCCCCTCTAACACAGCCTCCCTAAGGCTACCTGCCCTCCCCTCTAACACAGGCTCACTGCCTCCCCCTCTAACGACAGGCTACCTGCCTCCCCCTCTACACCATAGGCTACCTGCCTCCCCTGCTAACCAACAGGCTACCTCTCCCCTAACCCTCTGTCCTCAACCACTAGCTCTACCTGCCTCCCCATCTAACCACAGGCTACCTGCTCCCCTACCACTCAGGCTACCTTGACCTCCCCCTCTAACCACCAGGGCTACCTGCTACCCCCTCTAACACCAGGCTACCTGCCTCCCGCCTCTAACGCACCAGGCTACCTGCCTCCCCCTCTAACCACCAGGCTACCTGCCTCCCCTCTAACCACCAGGCTACTGCCTCCCCCTCTAACCACCAGGCTACCTGGCTCCTCTAACCACCAGGTAACCTGCCTCCCCCTCTAACCACCAGGCTACCTGCCGTCCCCCTCTAACCACAGGCTAACCTGCCTCCCCCTCTAACCACCAGGCGACCCTGCCCTCCCCCTCTAACCACCAGGCTACCTGCTCCCCCTCTAACCACTAGCGCTACTGCCTCCTCCTCTATACCACTCGCCCAACCGGCTACCTGCTCCCCCTCTAACCACCAGGCTAGCCTGCTCCCCCTCTAACCAAGGCTACCTGCCTCCCCTCCTAACCACCAGGCTACCTGCCTCCCCTCTAACCACCAGGCTACCTGCCTCCCCTCTAACCACTAGGCTAACTGCTCCCCCCTCTAACCACCAGGCTACTGCCTCCCCCTCTAACCACCAGGCTACCTGCCTCCCCCTCTAACCACCAGGCTACTGCCCTCCCCCTCTAACCACTAGGCTACCTGCCTCCCCCCTCTAAAACACACTCAGGCTACCTGCCTCCCCCTCTAACCAACAGGCTACCTGCCTCCCCTCTAAACCATAGGCTACCTGCCTCCCCTCTAACCACGCAGGCTACCTGCCTCCCCCTCTACCACCAGGCTACCTGCTCCCCCTCTTAACACAGCTACCCTCCCCCTCTACCACCAGGCTAACCTGCCTCTCCCCTCTAACCACCAGGCTACCTGCCTCCCCCTCTAACCACCAGGCTCTGCCTCCCCCTCTACCAAGGCTACCTGCCTCCCCTCTAACCACCAGGCTACCTGCCTCCCCCTCTAACCACAGGCTAGCTGCCTCCCCCTCTAACCACAGGCTACTGCCTCCCCCTACTGCCCCTAACCACTAAGGCTACCTGCCCCCCTCTAACCACCAGGCTACCTGCCTCCCCTCTAACCACCAGGCTACCTGCCTCCCCTCTCTAACCCCCAGGCTACCTGCCTCCCCTCTAACCATCAGGCTACTGCCTCCCCTCTAACACAGGCTACCTGCCTCCTCCTCTAACCACCAGGCTACCTGCCTCGCTTAACCACAGGCTACCTGCCTCCCCTCTAACCACAGGCTACCTGCCTCCCCCTCTAACCACCAGGCTACTGCCTCCCCCTCTACCACCAGGCCTACCTGCCTCCCCTCTAACCACCAGGCTACCTGCCTCCCCTTAACCCACAGGCTACCTGCCTCCCCCTCTAACCACCAGGCTACCTGCCTCCCCCCTCTAACCACTCCAGGCTACCTGCCTCCCCTCTAACACCAGGCTACCTGCCTCCTCCTCTAACCACCAGGCTACCTGCCTCCCCCTCTAACACCAGGCTACCTGCCTCCCCCTCTAACCACTAGGCTACCTGCCTCCCCCTCTTTAACCACCAGGCTTACCTGCCCCTCCCCTCTAACCACCAGGCTACTGCCTCCTCTAACCACCAGGCTACCTGCCTCCCCCTCTAACCACCAGGCTACCTGCTCCCTCTAACCACCCAGGCTACCTGCCTCCCCCTCTAACCACCAGGCTACTCGCCTCCCCCTCTAACCACCAGGCTACTGCCTCCCCCTCTAACCACCAGGCTACTGTCCTCCCCTCTAACCACCAGGCTACTGCTCCCTCTAACACCAGGCTACCTGCCTCCCCCTCTAACCACCAGGCTACCTGCCTCCCCCTAACCACCAGGCTACCTGCCTCCCCCTCTAACCACCAGGCTACCTGCCTCCCCCTCTAAAACCAGGCTACATGCCTCCCCTCTAACCACCAGGCTACCTGCCTCCCCCTCTAAACCACAGGCTACCTGCCTCCCTCTAACCACCAGGCTACCTGCTCCTCCTCTAACCACCGGCTACTGCCTCCCCCTCTAACCACCAGGCTACCTGCCTCCCCTCTAACCACTAGGCTACCTGCCTCCCCCTCTAACCACAGGCTACCTGCCTCCCCCTCTAACCACCAGGCTACATGCCTCCCCCTCTAACACCAGGCTACTGCCTCCCCCTCTAACCACTAGGCTACCTGCCTCCCCTCTAACCACCAGGCTACCTGCCTCCCCCTCTAACCACCAGGCTACATGCCTCCCCCTCTAACCACCAGGCTACTGCCTCCCCCTCTAACCACCAGCTACTGCTCCCCCTCTAACACCAGGCCTACCTGCTCCCCCCTAACACCAGGCTACCTGCTCCCCCTCTAACCACCAGGCTACTGCCTCCCCCTCTAACCACCAGGCTACCTGCCTCCCCCTCTAACCACCAGGCACCTGCCTCCCTCTACCCCAGGTACCTGCTCCCCCTCAACCACCAGGACTACCTGCTCCCCCTCCTAACCACCAGGCTACTGCCTCCCTCTAACCACAGGCTACCTGCTCCCCCTCTAACCACTCAGGCTACTGCCTCCCCCTCTCACCACCAGGCTACCTGCCTCCCCCTCTAACACCAGGCTACCTGCCTCCCCCTTCTAACCACCAGGCTACCTGCCCCCCTCTACCACCAGGCTACTGCTCCCCTCTACCCCCTCCTGCCTCCCCCTCTAACCACAGGCTACCTGCCTCCCCTCTAACCACCAGGCTACCTGCCTCCCCTCTAACCAACCAGGCTACCTGCCTCCCCTCTAACCACCAAGCGCTACCTGCCTCCCCCTCTAACACCAGGCTACCTGCCTCCCCTCTAACCACCAGGCTACCTGCTCCCCTCTAACCACCAGGCTACCTGCCTCCCCCTCTAAGCACCAGGCTACTGCTCCCCCTCTAACACAGGCTACTGCTCTCCTCTAACCACCAGGCTACCTGCCTCCCCCTCTAACCACCAGGCTACCTGCCTCCCCCTTACCACCAGGCTACCTGCTCCCTCTCTTAACCACCAGGCTACCTGCGTCCCCCTCTAACCACCAGGCTACTGCCTCTCCACTCTAACCACCAGGCTACCTCCCCCTCTAACCACCAGGCTACCTGCCTCCCCTTAACCACAGGCTACCTGCCTCCCCTCCTAACACCAGGCTACCTGCCTCCCCCTCTAACCACCAGGCTACTGCGTCCCCCTCTAACACCAGGCTACCTGCCTCCTCCTCTAACCACCAGGCTACCTGCCTCCCCCTCTAACCACTCAGGCCTACCTGCCTCCCCCCTCTAACCACTAAGGCTACCTGCCTCCCCCTCTAACCACCAGGCTACCTCTCCCCCCTCTAACCACCAGGCTACCTGCCTCCCCTCTAACCACAGGCTACCTGCCTCCCCCTCTAACACCAGGCTACTGCTCCGCCCTCTACCACCAGCACTTACCTGCCTCCCCTCCCCTCTAACCACCAGGCTACTGCCTCCCCCTCTAACCACAGGCATACCTGCCTCCCCCTCTAACACCAGGCTACCTGCCTCCCCCTCTAACACCAGCTACCTGCCTCCCCCTCAACCACCAGGCTACCTGCCTCCCTCTAACACCAGGCTACGCTGCCTCCCCCTCTAACCACCAGGCCTACCGCCTCCCCTCTAACCACGCAGGCTACCTGCTCCCCCTCTAACCACCAGGCTACCTGCCTCCCCCTCTTAACCACAGGCAACCTCTCCCCTTAACCACCAGGCTCCCTGCTCCCCCTCTAACACCAGGTACCTGCCTCCCCTCCTAACCACCAGGCTACCTGCCTCCCCCTCTAACCACCAGGCTACTGCCTCCCCCTCTAACCACCAGGCTACCTGCCTCCCCCTTACCACCAGGCTACCTGCTCCCCTCTACCCACCAGGCTACTGCCTCCCCCTAACAGTACTCTCCCTCTACCACCAGGCTACTGCCCCCCCTCAACCACCAGGCTACCTGCCTCCCCCTCTAACCACCAGGCTACCTGCCTCCCCCTCTAACCACCAGGCTACTGCCTCCCCTCTAACCACCAGGCTACCTGCCTCCCCCTCTAACCACCAGGCTACCTGCCTTCCCCTCTAACCACCAGGCTACCTGCCTCCCCCTCTAACCACCAGGCTACCTGCCTCCCCCTTAACCACCAGGCTACCTGCCTCCCTCTCTAACCACCAGGCTTACTGCCTCCCCCTCTAAACCAGGCTACTCCTCCCCCTCTAACCACCAGGCTACCTGCCTCCCCTCTAACCACCAGGCTACCTGCCTCCCCCTCTAACCACCAGGCTACCTGCCTCCCCTCTAACCCCAGCCTACTGCCTCCCTCTAACCACCAGGTACCTGCCTCCCCCTCTAACCACCAGGCTACCTGCCTCCCCCTTAACCACCAGGCTACTGCCTCCCCTCTAACCACCAGGCTACCTGCCTCCCCCTCTAACCACCGGCTACCTGCCTCCCCCTCTAACCACCAGGCTACCTGCCTCCCCCTCTACCACCAGGCTAACTGCCTCCCCCTCTAACCACCAGGCTACCTGCTCCCCCTCTAACCACCAGGCTACCTGCCTCCCCCTCTAACACCAGGCTATACTGCCTCCCCCTCTAACCACCAGGCTCCTGCCTCCCCCTCTAACCACCAGGCTACCTGCCTCCCCCTCTACCACCCCAAGGCTAACTGCCTCCCCCCTCTAACCACCAGGCTACTGCCCCCCTCTACCACCGAGGCTACTGCCTCCCCTCTAACCACCAGGCTACCTGCCTCCCCCTCTAACCACCGGCACCTGCCTCCCTCTCTAAACCACCAGGCTACCTGCCTCCCCCTCTAACCACCAGGCTACCTGCCCCCTCTCCACCAAGGCTACTGCCTCCCCTCATACACCCAGGCTACCTGCCTCCCCCTCTAACCACCAGGCTACCTGCCTTCCCCCCCTAACCACCAGGCTACCTGCCTCCCCCTCTAACACCAGGCTTACCTGCCTCCCCCTCTAACCACCAGGCTACCTGCCTCCCCTCTAAACACCAGGCTACCTGCTCCCCCTCTACCACCAGGCTACCTGCCTCCCTCTCTAACACCAGGCTCCTGCCTCCCCCTAACCACAGGCCTACCTGCCTCCCCCTCTAACCACGCAGGCTACCTGCCTCCCCCTCAACGCACCAGCTACCTGCCTCCCTCTAACCACCAGGCACTGCCTCCTACTTTCCCAAGCACCTCACCCCCTCTTAACCAACCAGGCTACCTGCCTTCCCCCTCTTAACCACCAGGTACCCTGCTCCCTCTAACCACCAGGCTACCTGCCTCCCCTCTACCACAGGCTACCTGCTCCCCCTCTAACCACCAGGCCTACCTGCCTCCCCCCTCTAACGCCGGCCACGTCCAAAAGGCTACCCTGCCTCCCCTCTAACCACCAGGCTACCTGCCTCCCCCTAACCACCAGGCTTTACCTGCCTCCCTCTAACCACCAGGCTACCTGCCTCCCCTCCTAAACCACAGGCTACCTGCTCCCTCTACTAACCCACCAGGCTACCTGCCTTTCCCTCTAACCACCAGGCTCCTGTCCCTCTCTAACCACCACGCTACCTGCCTCCCCCCTCTAAGCCACCACGGCTACCTGCCTCCCCTCTAACCACCAGGCTACCTGCTCCCCCCCTAACCACCAGGCTACCTGCCTCCCCTCTAACACCAGGCTACCTGCCTCCCCTCTAACACAGGCTACCTTGCCTCCCCCTTAAACCACCAGGCTACCTGCCTCCCCTCTAACCCAGGCTACTGCTCCCCCTCTAACCACCAGGCTACCTGCCTCCCTCTCTAACACAGGCTACCTGCCTCCCCTCTAACGCAACAGGCTACCTGCCTCCCCTCTAACCACCAGGCTACCTGCCTCCCCCTACCCCCATACACCTCCCCGAACCACCAGGCTACCTGCCTCCCCCTCTAACCACCAGGGCTACCTGCCTCCCCCTCTAAACCACCATGGCTACTGCCTCCCCTCTACCACCAGGCTACCTGCTCCCCTCTAACCACAGGCTACCTGCTCCCCTCTAACCACCAGGCTACCTGCCTCCCCTCTAACCCACCAGAGCTACCTGCCTCCCCCTCTAACCACCAGGCTACCGCCTCTCCGCCTCTAACCACCAGGCTACCTGCCTCCCCCTCTAACCACCAAGCGCCCTACCACGGCTACCTGCCTCCCCCTCTAACCACAGGATACCTGCCTCCCCCTCTAACCACAGGCTTATGCTGCCTCCCCTCTCTTAACCCACCAGGCTACTGCCCTCCCCTCTAACCACTAGGATACCTGCTCCCCCTCTACCACCAGGCTACCTGCTCCCCCTCTAACCACCAGCTACCTGCCTCCCCTCTAACCACCCAGGCTACCTGCTCCCCCTCTAACCACAGGCTACCTGCCTCCCCCTCAACCCGAGGCTTACCTGCCTCCCCCTCTAACAACCAGGCTACCTGCCTCCCCCAAGGTACTACCCCAGCTACCTAACCCCCTAACCCAGACTACTGCCTCCCCCTCTAACCACCAGGCTACCTGCCTTCCCCCTCTTAACCACCAGGATACCTGCCTCCCCTTCTAACACCAGGCTACCTGCCTCCCCTCTAACCACCAGGCTACACTGCCTCCCCCTCTAACCACCAGGCACCTGCCTCCCCCTCTAACCACCAGGACCTGCCTCCCCTCTAAACCACCAGCTACCTTTGCCTCCCCTCTAACCACCCAGGCTACGGCCTTGCCCTCCTCCTAACACCAGGCAACCTGCCTCCCCTCTAACCACCAGGCTACCTGCCTCCCCCTCTACCACCCAGGCTACCTGCCTCCCCCTCTAACCACGCAGGCGATACTTCCGTCCCCAAACATGTTTTTGGATCTCTTTCTATGTCTGCATCGTTTCCAAATTCCCCAAAAGCTGGCGAGTTGAACCCTCCCTGAGAGTACGCAGACATCGTCCGTAGCAATGACCTCCACCGGCCAGGCGCTGGTCTTCGGGGATCCGACGACCTCAAACAGCTGCATCCAGATGACTCGGGGAGTGGGACACCTTCAGACCCACTCCTGGTATCGGTGGGAGCCCCAAGGTGGAGCCAAGGGCCACGTCCTAAACCTAACCCACAACAACTGACGCCAATCAAGCAGTCCTAAACAAACCTCAGTTCGGTCCCCACGGCCACGGTCAACATTAACTCTGATTCTTTTTCTTGATGCCTGTGGCGAATAGAGATGCATGAAAACGGATGTAATCTGATTACATATTACAGACGATGACTCTGTGAGAATGTCTGTCTGTGTATTGATGTGTGTCCCATGAGAACCTACCTACCTATTGTGTAATAACAGTGACTAGCATTTCTTTAACCAGCTCTTTGTATCTATAGAGCTTTCAGTTGTCAAAACCAGACACTAGGTGGCGCTGCTACTGGATACATGTCAAAGGACTTTCTTTACTGTCAACCAACAAAATGAAATAACACACACAAAAAGAAACTATAAAAAGTAAACAAAAAGGGTCTTAGTGAATACTACTCATATTAAGAGTGGTAAAGCTTCCGTATGCACCAAGTGTAAGCTTTGGTAGGCAAACCTACAGATGAAAATATGTCTCAGAGGAGGCCTGAGTT
>NW_019947638.1:41114-48929 GCF_002910315.2 Salvelinus sp. IW2-2015
CGCTGAGAGAGCTGCTGGGCAGCCCGACGTCAAGTGTTCTGAAGGAGGCCAATATTCCTATTGATAGAGCAACAACCCATCATCAAGTAGGCTGCTACCGTGGCGTTTGCGCTGCAGTGAGGACGCAGGTGGACAGATGATAGATCTGCCGTTGGAAGAAGCATGCCTGTCCAGTAACAGCAGGGAACCTCACCACTACATCTCTGATGACACCACATGTCCATGAGACGGGTCATAACTCCATCAGGGTGACCGTGGTGCTCATCGGAGGCTCTGAAACGACTGAGCTGCCGCCCGCAGTAGAACATCGCTGCCTGGTACTGTACACCCTCTTATGTTTGGAGGGAGGAGGGAGGGAGGGAGGGAGGGAGAGAGAATGGGGAGCGGGAGGAGGGAGGGAGGGAGAATGAGGGAGGGAGGGAAGGGTAGAGGAGAATGGGATGGAGGGAGGGAGGGGAGTCACAAATGATACGATTAGAAACGTAAGTCGGTTTGGGGTGTCTGTGATTATGTTTGTTGAACTTTACTTGAAAGCATTGTGGGGATAGCTACATGATTGTGGGATAGCTACATGCAATTGTGGGGAATAGCTACATGTATTGTGGGGATAGCTACATGCATATGGTGGAGGATAGCGTAACCATGCATTGTGGGATAGCTACATGCATTGTGGGATAGCTACATGCATGTGGTGATAGCTACATGCATTGTGGGGATAGCTACAGTGTATTGTGGGGATAGCCTAACATTCAATTTGTGGGATATTACATGCATTGTGGGGATGCTCAGGTGAGCAAATGCATTGTGGGGATAGCTACATTGCATTGTGGGTGCTGCATTGTTGGGGAGTTACATGCCATTGTTTTTCACTAGCTCTGTAGCTCTAACTAACTGCCTGAGTAAAACATGGAATAATGGAGATTCTGACGTGTCAGTCTGTAATGTAATTGAAAACAGGACGGATTAACAGTAATGAACTACATTAGAGTAAACAGCTGGAATGGATTCTGGTGGTTGTGCCAGTCTTGTAATGTAATGGAAACTATGGACTGACTAACCATTAATGATCACTAAAACATTAGAGTAAAACGTGGAATGGAATTCTGAGCTGTCCGTCTGTAAATGTTAAATGAAACATGGACGGATTAACAGTAATGATCACTAATTAGAGTTAAAACGATGGAATGGAATTCTGAGTGTCATCTGTAAATGTAATGGAAAACATGGACTGGAATTAAAGTAGATGAATCACCACAATTACAAGGCGTGCTCTTGCCAAAACCATTGGCCCTGTCGTCTCAGCTGATCCTACAGTTGTCTGGAGGACGAGCAGCAGAAGAGCAGAGATCGATGTCCCGCCTGTCGTCGACGAGTCCAAGAACTTTGTGCGGAGGTCTGCTAAATGCACATATATAATTATAATAAAATTCTATAATTATATGTATTATAATACATTATTATAATAGGTGTTCAGCGACTCGAGATGGAGCTTCACATTTGATGAGGAGGAGAATCGAAACCTGCTGGAGCGGACTGGAGATCAGAGATGTTTGAGATCGAATGTTCAGCGCGTGCAGTCTAGTGTGTGTTCCTTTTTACGCTCCTTCGAGACAGATTTGAACCAGCGACTGTGTGTGTGTTTGTGTGGTGTAGTGTGTGTGTGTGATTTGTGTGTGTGTGTGTGTGTGTGTGTGTGTGTGTGTGTGTGCTGGTGTTGAGAGTGTGTGTGGTGTGTGTGTGTTGCTGGTGTGTGTTGTGTGTGTGTGTGTTGTGTGTGTGTTTTGTTGTAGTCGCTCGCATCTCTCCAACACGTCAGCACATTTCATCTTCATCTTCCAATCCCTCCAGGTGCATTTCCCAGTTCGCGTGAGGGACGCGGAGAGGTTCAAGCTGAACACGGTTAAACCTGGATCAATTCTATCAGGAGGGAACTGGCCCGGATCAGAGGCGACCACCAAGACTGAAAATTCTGGGTGGGGGAGGAACCTGGCTCCTCTCACATCAGGACTGTTATCAACATGACCTCTTGAGGACCGTCTGCAAAATGCGGTAAAGGTTGGCATGGTACCCACTGGCACCCCTTTCCCGTATATTAAGGTGCACTCTTTTAGACCAGGGTTCCATAGCCACCTTTCTAGACCTCAGATAAATACGTTTTTATTCTATTTTAACTTTATTTTACTAGGCAAGTCAGTTATAAGTAGTATTACCTATTTCAATGATGGCCTAGGAACAGTGGGTTATAAAAGACTGCCTTGTTCAGGGCAGAGGATAGATTTTTACCTTAGTTCAGCTCGGGATTTGATCATAGCACTTCGATACAACCGCTAATGCTCTCACAGGCTATGCGCCTCTAACCACTAGGCTCCGCCCCTCCACCAGCCTCTCTCCCCTACCTAGTACCGCTCCCCAACCCAGCTACTGCTCCCTCCACGCTACTACCTCCCCTCCCAAGGCTACGTCCCCCCTCTAACCACGGGCTAGCCTGCCTCCCCTGCTAACACATCTCATGGGCCTACCTGCCTCCCCCCTTCTAACCACCAGCTCCTCTCCCACTCTAACCAGGTCACTGCTCATCTACAACCCGGCTACCCTCCACCACCAGCTACTTCCCACTACACGCTAACCGATCGCTCCTACTAACCACCAGCGACCTGCCTCCCCCTCTAACCACCAGGCTCTACCTGCCTCCCCCTCTAAACCACCCAGGCTACTCTGCCTCCCCCTCTAACCACCAGGCTACCTGCTCCTCCCCCCTACAAGTGCTACCTGTGCACCAAGGCTACCTGCCCTCCCCGCTACTCCTCCAACCACCATTGGCTACCTGCCTCCCCCCTCTACACACATCCAGGCTACCTGCTCCCCTCCTCTAACCACCAAGGCTACCTGCCTCCCCCCTAACCAGCTATGACCCCAACCTTAAACGGCTACCTGCCTCCCCCTCCTAACTCACCAGCTATCCTGCCTCTCCCCCTCTATACAACAGACTAACCTGCTCTCCCCCTCTAACCACCAGGCCACCTGCCTCCCCCTCTAACCACAGGCTACCTAGCCTCCCCCCCTCTAACCACCAGGATACCCTGCCTCCCCCTCTAACCGACCAGGTTCTACACTGCCTCCCCCCTCTAAACCACCAGGATCTAACCTTGCCTCCCCCCTCTAACCACCAGGCTACCTCCTCCCCCCTCTAACCACCCAGGCTACCTGCCTCCCCCAACTACTAACCACAGGCTACCTGCCTCCCCCCTCTAACCACCATGGTCTACCTAGCTCCCCCCTCTAACCACGGACCTACCTGCCTTCCCCCTCTAAACCACTAGGTATAACCTGCTCCTCCCCTCTAAACCACCCAGGCTACCTGCCTCCCCTCTAACCACCAGGCTAACCTTGCCTTCCCCCTCTAAACCACCAGGCTAACCTGCCTCCCCCCTTCTAAACCACCAGGCTCCTGCCTCCCCCTCTACCACTAAGCCTCGATCCCCTTTGACCCATGACCCTTGACTTCTTCCGTGATCTCTGATTGGCCGCTAACGATATTGTAGAACACCTTGGGAGAGAGACGGAGAGAAATACAGAGCGGAAGAGAGGGAGAGAGAATCGTTGTTTTTTTTTTACACAGTTTGGAAGCATTACAGATTATGAATGGCAGCAAAGGCAGAGTTATTTGAAACAATGTATCCATTTGATATAGAAGACCTTGTGCTTGGAGGCGTGGCACAGCGGCGGTATGGTGAAGGCCAGGGTCACGATGCGGTTCAAGAAGGCGTAGGCTCTGTCTTCTTGACTGAAGCACCCGTCTGCATAGTTCACCTGTTGGAGAGAAACAAACTGTGTTAGTTCATAATGAAAGACATTATTTTGCCCTATTCACGTTTTTCCACTGTAAATCATTTTAATCATATCGATATTGATTCACATTCTTCCAGTGTAAATCATTTAAATAGTCAACGTTTCAGCTCTTTTTTTATTTATTTATATATTTTTATTTAACCTTTATTTAACCAGGTAGGCTAGTTGAGAACAAGTTCTCATTTACAACTGTGACCTGGCCAAGATAAAGCAAAGCAGTGTGACACAAACAACAACACAGAGTTACACCCTCTTACTATTATAATTTACTACTACACTGTATATACTTATTTCTGTTTAGTACTGAACTCAACCCTGGAATTTAAAACGCGTTTTCCACAGGGCTTCATTCTGTGACCCCTGTTGTTGATTCAAACTTTAGAAATCTGGCTGCATATTTTAAGACATGGCATTTTAAGACTTGGCATTTTAAGACATGGCATTTTAAGACATGGCATATTAAGACATGGCATTTTAAGACATGGCATTTTAAGACACGGCATTTTAAGACATGGCATATTTTAAGACATGGCATATTTTAAGACATGACATTTTAAGACATGGCATTTTAAGACTTGGCATTTTAAGACATGACATTTTAAGACATGGCATTTTAAGACATGGCATTTTAAGCTGCATTTTAAGATCATGCAACTTAAGACATGGCATTTTAAGACTTGGCATTTAAACTTGCATTTTAGAACAGCGATTTTAGACACATTAGACATGACATTTTAAGACATGGCATTTTAAGACATGCATTTTAAGACATGCATTTTAAGACATGGCATTTAAAACATGGCATTTTAAGACATGGCATTTAAGACATGGCATTTAAGCATGGACATTTAAGACAGTGCATTTTAAGACATGGCATTTAACATGAATCATTTAACATGGCATTTAATGACATGACATGAAGACATGCATTTTAAGACATGGCATTTTAAGACATGGCATTTAAGCATGCATTTAAGACATGCATTTAAGACATGGCATTTAGACATGGCAATTTTAAGACATGAATTTTAAGACATGCATATTAAGACATGGCATTTAAGACATGACATTTAAGACATGCATTAAGACATGATTTAAGACATGAACTGTAAGACATGCATTTAAGACATGACATTTTAAAGACATGAATTTAAACATCATTTAAGACACATTTTAAGACATGACATTTTAAGACATGACATTAGCAAACATGACATTTTAAGACATGACATTTTAAGACATGGCATTTTAAGACATGACATTTTAAGAACATGGCAAAGACATGGCATTAAGACATGACTTTTAAGACATGCATTAAGCACATGACATTTAAGACAGGATTAAGACATGTTTTAAGACATGACTTAAGACATGGCAATAAACATGGCATTTTAAGAACAATTAAGACATGGCATTTTAAACATGACATTAAAGCATGGCATTTAGACATGCAATTAAAGACATGACATTTAAGACATGACATTTAAGACATGGCATCATTAAGACATGACATTAAAAGACATGTACTTTTAAGACTTGGCATTTTAAGACTTGGTAAATAGGTTGTAGTGAGATACCCAACGGGCTGGACCATTCTCTCTCACTCATCATCTTGAAAAAACTATGCAAAAAAACATGGAAATAATGATCCTCCATCATTAACACAATGAAAACATCTATTGATTTATTACTGAAATAGTATGGGTGAATAGAAAATGAATTGGCACAATTTAAGGCAAGTGGCAAACAATAACAGGCACTAGGGATGGGTGTCACGCCTGACCTTAGAGAGCCTTATTTCTCTATTTGGTTAGGTCAGTGTGTGCGGGTGGGCATTCTATGTTTTCTGTTTCTTTGTTTTTGGCCGAGTGTGGTTCCCAATCAGAGGCAGCTGTCTATCGTTGTCTCGGATTGGGAATATACTTAGGCAGCCTGTTTTCCACCTGAGTTTTGTGGATCTTGTTTTTGCACAGTTACTAGAGTCGCAGAACATTACGTTTGTTCATCTTTTGTTGGTGTTAATTTTAATAAATACGAAATGTACGCCTACGACGCTGCACCTGGGTCTAATTCTAACAACAGACGTAACAGGGGTGTGTGGTCAGGGATGGGGGTGTGGTTCTGGGATGGGGGTGTGAGCCTGCGGGTCTGGCCATTGTTTGTATGAGTCTGTCTGTAAGTTGTTGTTCATATGTATAGAAATCAATCTGATGACTCTTAGTCTACCTGTTGAACCAGGACCTCAGGGTTGACTGATAAAACAAAATGTACCTGATGAACCAGGACTCAGGATTGACTGATAACACAATATGTACCTGATGAACCAGGACCCTCTGTTGACTGATAATAGAATATGTACCTGTTGAACCAGGACCTCAGGATTGACTGATAATAGAATATGTACCTGTTGAACCAGGACCTCAGGGTTGACTGATAACACATATGTACCTGTTGAACCAGGACCTCAGGATTGACTGATAACACAATATGTACCTGTTGAACCAGGACCTCAGGATGACTGCCAGCAGAGAGATAAAGGGGACCCTCATCAGAGAGCAGTATACTGTAGCACCCAGGACACCAACGATCTTCTTAGGAGCACATCGATCCAGGTTAGTGATCTCCAGAACCACGCGGATCCTCCTCTGCTCAAACACCTCCATGAACTGGATGAACCTGGACAACAGCCACATCTCCTTCCACCTGGGAGAGAGCGAGAGAGCGAGAGACAGAGAGAGACAGAGAGAGAGACAGAGAGAGAGAGACAGAGAGAGAGAGACAGAGAGAGAGAGAGGAGCGAGAGAGGGAGCGAGAGAGAGCAGAGAGGGGGGGGCGAGATAAAGAGAGAGGGTGGAAGGGAAGAGAGAGAGAGTGGGAGGAAGGAGGGCGAAGAGAAGAGAGAGGTAAGAGAGAGAGAGAAAAAAGTTGGAGAAAGCAGGTTAAGGAACTGATTCATTGGTCAAAAGTTGGTCAATTGATCTAAAGTAGTGCACTCTGTAGGGAATCGGGTGCCATTATATCCTCCCTCACCTCGTTCATGAACCCCAGTTGGCCGCTGACCCTCTCGTTGTCCAGCGCCTTCCGGACCTTCAGGTCCTGGTTGAAGATCAGGTTCTTTCCCATCTGGAAGATGAATCGTAAAGCTGCTGCTGCAGGGACCCCCATGACAGCGAACGCCAGGCCCTCCAACACCCCGGCCCCACTTTGGCCTTCACTCTGACCTTCTCCTGTTCCATTTCCTGATCCCAGTCCGTCCAGCTCTGGTGCTTCTGGAACCCCCTGGAAGCCATACTTCACCTATAGATGCAGGAACACGAGGTCAGGACAACGTCGTATTCAGTGTTCACTGAGTAGTTTGCTGAAATTCACAATGAATGTGTTATTTTTCCATCTTAACGCTGATTGGTGAAATTTTCATGCTGCCAAAGATTCCCTCACTCGTWGTCATATTGTATCACCTTGCTTCACTGGTCCCTTTGTTTACAATTCTTCCTCATTTATGCTAAACATATTATGGGATACTAGAACATGAAYGGACCTTGTTACTATGGGTCTATCCCAGGTTGGAACCCTGTTCCCTACATAGTGCACTACTTTTACTCCAAGGTAGTGCACTTTGAAGGCAAAAGGGAGCCTTTTGGGAAGCAGCCTCTAACAACCTTCTGATCCTCACCAGGAAGACGAGGACTAKGAGAGCAGCCAGCAGCAAGGCCAGGACCAGGGACCAGAGAGGGAAACAGCAGAACTTCTTAGATCTCCACTCTGACGATGTGTTTTCAATCACCTTCTTCCTCACCTCATCCTCCTCGTYGTGCTGCGCCACGCGGTACAGGCCCAGCTGAAGAACAASAAGAAGACTTTATTGTCCATTATCTTGATGTTTCCAGTCAGATCTGGGTTTGGAACTGACAAAGCTCTCACCTCTTATTTGATTTAACCATTATTTATCCAGGAAGTCCTGTTGAG
>NW_019947639.1:0-3965 GCF_002910315.2 Salvelinus sp. IW2-2015
GGGAAAGGGAGGAGAGAGAAAAGATAGGGAAATTGAATGACACAGTGGTAAGAATGAGAGAGAGAATAGGGGGAAATTAAAAGAGAGAGAGAGAAAAAATAGGGAGACAGCACACAAAGAATAAAGAGACAGGAGAGAGTGAGTAAAGCATCTTCTATTGTTCCTGGCGTGGCCCCTGACCCTCTGGGGGCTTGGTCTGTGTTTGTTGTGTCTGCCCCTCTAATAGGACAAGGTCAGTACCTGCTGGTGTCTTTGTAGCTGTGGCAGCCGTGGCCCTTAAGGGGCCCTCACGGGCGCTTGGCCCACTGGCCTTTTCTTCTTGCTGGATAGAAAATGATTGGTAACTGTTGCAAGCTAGTGTTTTACTGGGGTTCCTGCTGTGACCCGGGCGCTGGAGTGGCCCACAGACACTAGATAGCTAAAATGGGCCCTTCAATTATCCTGCACTCTGCTCCAGTGAAACTGGACACTCTCCTGGGCACGGAGCTAGTGGGGTAGGGTTAGTGGATGCATGCTGGGACTTGCTCTCAGAGAGACACGTATACTGAGGTACATCATACACAACACACACACCACGACGCACGCACGCAGACGCACGCACGCACGCAACGCACGCACGCACGCACGCACGGCGCACGCACGCCGCACGCACGCACACACACACACACACACACAACACACACACACACACACAACGACACACACACAACACACACACACACACACAACACATACACACACACAGTAGCAGGAATTCCGCAAAAGTGTGGGTGCTTTTAGATCTGGGATGAATTAATGAGTCGTGTTTGTGTGTCTGTCCTCCTATCTACTGACCTAGGAGAGTTCTGTCAGGGCCAAGAAAGTGTTCCCCTCTCCAGGGAGGGGGCTATTTGACCCCTGGTGACTGCGGGCTGACCTGGCCTGTGGTCCTTCTTTCAACCACTCCACTCCCTGCCTCCCCCTTCTCCCCACCACCAGTCACAAAACCCCTGCCTCACCCGGCCTCACCCAGCCTCACCAAGCCTATGCCTTCTGTATGCCATCACCGCCTTTTAATGACTTTTGAACATTTTTCTTCCATTCTGTTATTCAGCCTCATTCATTCATTCATTCTGCCTTGTTCCTGAAGCTGCGCACAATTTATATCGTTGCCTGGAATAAAGAGCCTGCGACCCCCCTTTTTGTTGTAGGCTGTATGGTTGGGGGAGGCCAAGGAGTAGGGTGAGGTTGGTCGCTGAGGGTGGGCAGGGGTGGCTGGCCTTTGTATCCCCCATCAGTTCCAGTTAACAGACCCCTTCTCCATTATGTCCAGGGGCCAAGAGCCCCCACAGAGACGGACAGCTATGAACTGGTAATGCTTCTCCTGCCGGTCATCACACTACATGGACGGCCTGCACAATACACAGATCTGGTGGGGCACGTACAAATGCACACAGACACGTCAGACACAGTAGAGGTTGTCACAGGTGGGCGAATGCGGGATGTAGAGAGGTTAAACCGAATCAACAGATATGGATTGTTCAAGCCTCTCCTTGAGCGATCAATGGTCAAGAACAGAAAGGCCACTCACTGGGAGCTGGAGACACACACATGGTACGACTAGTAAAACAAGAATGGCACAAGTTTCAACGCATTGCAGATGTACTGGCAAACTATATAAAAACACACACACACAACACGCACACACATACGGCACGCATACATGCACACACACAAAACAGCCCTGGGCACGAGGCGGAGGCAGGAGCCAGGCATCCCTCCATTTCTTATTCTGGGTGGTGAGAGCTTGGCAGCCATTTATCAGTGTCCGCGCCTCAAAAATTTCTTTTAACAGTGTTGACGCTGTGGCTCTGACACACTGAGCGGTTTCATCAGAGTTTCAAAGATGCACTCTACTAGACCACTGCAAAACTGGGTGTGTGATGTGTGTGTGTGACTAGTGTGAGCTGGTGGATGTGGTGGTGTGTGTGTGTCGTGTGTGTGTGGGTGTGGGTGTGTGTGTGTGTGCTGTGTCAGGAGATCCTGCTTGTGTGGGTGTGTGTGTGTGTGTTGTGTGTGTGTGTGTGTGTGTGTGTGTGTGTGGTGTGTGTGGTGTGAGAGAGAGAGAGAGAGAGAGAGAGAGAGAGAGAGAGAGAGAGAGAGAGAGAGAGAGAGAGCTGCAACAACAACAAAGCCAGTACACATCTCCACAGCTCCCCTTTAGAGCGATGACAAACTCCGGAGCTCTGGAGTCAGAACATGCCAGAGTCTACCAGCCACCCACCCACYCATGTTGATACACARTGTGGATCCCCTACCCTCTCTGAAGACAGCCACAGACTGGGAGAGAGACAGGGAGRGAGAGAGAGAYAGAGAGAGAGAGAGYYGAGAGAGWGTGTGTGTGTTTGTTTCTGTGTATTAGTCACCCTGTAACAGTAGGCTACTGTACTGTAAAACACCTCTGAATTACAGTAGGTAGCAGAGTGAAGTGCTGATTAATTGTCAAGTACTACACAGATAATCAGCGTGTTGGGTAATTGCTTTGTTGGCGTTACACAACAATGGGGCTGTAATTTCAGCATGATAAGATAGGAGAACCCACCACTGTTTCAGGTGTATTTATACATTACACCTTAAACTTCCTGTACAGSAGGACAGTATGTCTCAGTCACTCTCTATTGCAGGGCTGAGCTGGGTTGAGACAGACTGTGCTACCTTTGGCCTGGGGCTGGCTCGCCAAGGCTGAGTTTGACTGGGCCATTCGGCTCATTTTCTATCTGTGTTGGTCTGTGCTGGTCAGATCAGAATTCTGCAGCTCAGTGTTGTATTGAGGTGAGCTGGGTTTAGCCCCTCAGGGTTAGGGCAGGTAGACCCATAGCTGACCCTGGCAGCGCTAACTCTTTATCCCAGCGGTCCTTCTCCTCTGCTGGGCAGGTAGACCCATAGCTGACCCTGGCAGTGCTAACTCTTTATCCCAGCGGTCCTTCTCCTCTGCTGGGCAGGTAGACCCATAGCTGACCCTGGCAGCGCTAACTCTTTATCCCAGCGGTCCTTCTCCTCTGCTGGGCAGGTAGATCCATAGCTGACCCTGGCGATGAGGAGAGGAGGGCAGATATAATCGGGGAGAGTGGGAGCGGAGAGAGGAGAGAGAGAGGAGAAGAGGAGAGAGAGAGAGAAGAGAGAGAGAGAGGAGAAAGAGAGAGAGAGAGAGAGAGGAGAGAGAGAGAGAAGAGAGAGAGAGAGAGAGAGAGAGAGAGAGAGAGAGAGAGACAGAGAGAGAGACAGAGACGAGAAGACACAGAGAGAGAAGAGGTGCAACCATGAGAATGAGGGGAGTGAGAGACATAAGAGAAAGAGAATATTAGTATAATGGAATGAAAGAAAGTGGATGAAAGACTTGAACAGCGCTAGGAGCAGGAGAAGCGAGAGCAGAAGGCGAGTAGAGCTTTTATTAATTCGCCGTCTGAGTTGTCTTCCTGTGCTAAGTTAGAAGAATTGTGAAGGGAATGACCCAGGACCTTAAGAGCTGTGAGCCTTCGGGAGAAAAGTAGGAGGAGGGAGGAGAGCCGTTAGTTAAATACGGTGCATGTAGAAGGCTGCCCAGGGAAAGAAGTAGGGGGGACTTCAGAAGATGGCTTACGAGCATGGTGAGAACAGTGTAGAAACATTTCAGCATGGGCTGGCTTGTTGAGCTGAGCGTAGGTAGAAGAGAGGGGCTGAGATATTGGGCGATGGTGACAGCGGTGGTACACAGGCAATTATAAGATCAGAGTGTGAGGTGTGTATAATGTAGATGTGTGGTGGTGGCATATTTGCTGCGTTGCGGAGTGGGTGGTGAGAGGAGGGAGTGTTATCGCGAGCGCAAGAGGGAATTAGCCGCGATACAGTTGCTAGAAAGAGATACAATGTTTAACCATGGTAGTAAGGAATCTGAGGATAAGTGAGGGTACATTACAGTACAGTAACACATGCTGATGTGGAAACAA
>NW_019947639.1:5993-20636 GCF_002910315.2 Salvelinus sp. IW2-2015
GCTGGCAGCGCTAACTCTTATCCCAGCGGTCTTCTCCTCTGCTGGGCAGGTAGATCCATAGCTGACCCTGGCATGCTAACTCTGGATCCCAGCGGTCCTTCTCCTCTGCTGGGCAGGTAGACCTAGCTGACCCTGGCCGCTAACTCTATCCCAGCGGTCCTTCTCCTCTGCTGGGCAGGTAGATCCATAGCTGACCCTGGCCGTGCTAACTCTTTATCCCACTAGTTAGCTAGTAGTGGTCTTTTTAGTCTATTTATAAAGAGGGCTAATTAATATTGTATTGTTGTCATTTTCAGAGGGAAAAGAAAGTAAAGGCTAACATGGTAACAAATGGTGAGCTTATTTTCACCCATGTATGCAATTGGATAGGAAARCTCTCTTACCTCTCTTATAAAACAGTGGTATATTAATGTATATTCAACTAAATATAAAGATTTCAGYTTATTGTATGGGACAATATACAGACGTTTTTGAGATAGTTAGAAATGTTAGATTGTATTTATTGGTTTCTTTGATACGAGAGAGATMAATTGAAGGTTATTTAAAGCTGCAAAATGTAACTTTTTGGGTGACCCAACCAAGTTCACAGAACTGAAAGTCCAAGAAGTGTTTTTGTGCCTTTTACTTTGMGTTTTTGTACGCCAGCTTCAAACAGCTGAAAATACAAKATTTTTGTTTATGAAAAGTATATTTCACAGTGGTTTAGATGGTACAATGATTCTCTACACTATACACTATACTTGCTTATTTTGTCACATAAACTGAATTTRAGCAGCGAGGAAATTATGATTTCTGCATAGTGCACCTTTAATGTGAAAATATAAATGTACCGATTTGAAGGTTGTGTCATTCGATTTGGGGAGTCGCCAGAAATTCAACTGAAAAAAATGGGGTCCCCGCTGAAAAYGTTTGAATACCAGTGTGTGAAAAGGTGTCATGCATTATTCATAAACAGCAGAACCTCTGATTGCTGTTTCCGTCTTGATTAGTCCTATCAAATGTGCAATGATGGCTAGTCTGGAGCATTTCCCTTTAATTTCTCTATAACTGTGTAATGTGTGATCACTGTAAACGGACGAGGGGACAGTAGACCCAAGGAAACGGAGGACTAGACCCCTCACTGTCCCTCTCTTACTATGTCATCCACACCGACATACAATATATAATCTCACACATTGAAACCTCTCTCTCAATGACATCATGCCCAGGGCCATTCACCATRGCCGGCCCCACAGTTCGCCCACGGTCATGAATCAATTTAARCAAAAGCTTTTATCCAAAGCAACTTGCAAATCATTGACCCCCAGTTAAACACAGCAACGTAAAGTAGTAGGAGGAGGAGTGTGTGTGTATGTGTGAGCAGAGAGTTCAGCGTGCCCAGGGGCATAGCAGTATTAAATTTGAACCCATGACCCCCAGCACCTCACAGGTCCTGGGCCCAGTGCATTGTTGATGAACGAAGGCGTCAAGGGACTCATCGTGGAGGTTAAGGCCTGGGTCGGTTAGGATGGTGTCCGGGGAGGGCTCTTGACCCTCGGCAAATGGAACCCGAACCACTGGTGTTTGAGGGCTTGGCCACGTGCGATTCTTATTTGAGGTGCAATTACATACCGAGGGAGGGCGAAGGTACTGTGGGCCCTTGGGTGAGTTTGGGGGCTCTTTGATTCAATGGATAGAACCTCACAGAGCTTGGCGGCTCTCTTTCGCATAATACATCATCAGCTCCCAAAATCCACTCTGATTAGTGAGGTGTGGCCTCTTTCGAGTCATGAGCTATCAGCACCCGATGTCTCGCATGGCTTGGTGAGTTAGAGCGTAAGCACTCAACTCCACCCGAAACTCACGCTCTGTGAGTTTAGACTCGTTAGCTTCGCATCTGACCCGAACACTCGACTGTGATTTGCGACCACAATCAGATTAGTACATGGAGGGAAACATGTGATCCTGCGAAGAACTCACTGCTGGTGGCTAGAAACTCAATAGAGGACAGGAGTGTAGGTAAATGAGCAACACGCACAGAAGTATGGGTAGAGACGAGGGCCGTCAGAATATATGGGAGGAACAGAAGCACGAGCAGTAAGTAGGTACTAGAGGAGGACATGTAGAGGGATGAGAGACAAGGTTACAGAAGCTAGCCCACATAAGATAGATCAAAGGTAATTGGAACACGAAAAGCATATATAGGGATAGGAAGGAATGAAGGCATAGACGAGTCTGGAAAGAACCTCAAGGGACGACGAGTGGGAAAAGTAGCAGCGAGAAAAAGGGAATGGATGACATCCCAAAAAGGAGTGGAACTTCGGGGTGGGAAATGCTTTTTATGGCGAGTGTTCTTTTTCTTCTCGCAGTGGGAAGACAGAGAGCTAACTTGTCTACAGGGAGGCTGTCTCTCAATATCAATATCGCAACTATAGCTTCCCATACAGTATGGTGGCGAAGCCACGGCAAACCTGTACTTCTTTATCGGCAACCACTATCTCCTCACTTATCTCCAACAGCTTTGGTTAATCCGCAGAGCTTTTGTAACGGGTCACAAACCTAAGAAAGCCAAGTTCCGAATCTGACAGACCTGCCAAAGACTACGCTAACAAGACACAGGAGCCAGATTTTTGGGTGGGAACAGGTGAGCCATATGTATATAAAACAAAAGGACCAAACTTGACTCGTTACGATTGAGGTTCCAATCTCTCCAGGAGGCTACGACGGTGTGTCTCACCCTCCTTTCACCTGGGAGAAGATCTGATGGTTAAGAATATCAGGTTACTTGGGTTAGTACAAGTTTCAAACTTCATTGAATAACTATATGGTCTAATTGTTGGAAAGGTTCTGGGAGGTCATGAGGGCAAATACGTCTGTATTCGAAACCTACTTACTCATTGCCATTTTTTCCTGGCATTCCGTTACAGAGACCAATGTTTACACTTAAAAATCGTTGAGTGGGCAGGACCCCTTGAATATGATAAGACATATGTATCACAAAAGCAGAACTAATGAGGCGAAAGAGAAGTGAAGAAGAAAAATGATATTGGGCGAGAAAAGAAATGCAAATATAATGATTTTGCTTTGGATGGCAGTGGGATGGGCACGTTAAAGTGGTTGAAGGCAGGGGGGAGTCATGGGTATGTGTTTGTGTGGCTCCCAGAAGATCACATCAGTACACACACGCACCTGGGTACGTGGGATAACGGATTTTGGTCATGGGTTATCTGGCCCGCACACACCACATACCACTCTGAACACCCCAACCCAGTTCTCACTCCTATATCATGACAGTCATAGACCATGTGGGTTACTATTGATGACAGAAACTGGGGCTCCGTATCGGAAAGCCGTGTGGTAAAGACACTGGCTTCATCAATAGGCAAACCTGTGTTTTAGTTTGATGTCTACTTTAGATGAAACGCAGTCGGGGGCCATCATGTTTTAAACGATCCAAGACAAGGTATAAACCACCTTCTTCCTGTAGCACAAGCACTTCGGGTCGTGTATTCTGGTGTACGAGTATCTCCTCCTGACGGGATGGTGAGAGCTTGGGTAATATATTAAGGCCGTAACATAGAGCTAATGAATTGGTTCGGGTGCCTTCCCAGAGTACAGGAGGGCAAAGCTCGCGTGCGGGGCAGGTGGGATGGTATGTCAGGTGGGCGGGTGTTATTATTGCTCGGGTTGTTCCCTGGGAACACTGGTAGGGTGATTGAAGTCCTTCGGGAGTTGTGAGAGCCTTTCACACCTTTGATCTAGGAATTAATTACCCTTCTGTAGCTCAGGTGGACGCTCCATGGGTGTTTGTTCCACGCTTTGGACAGAACAAACCCTCTGGATCAAAGTGTCCCCATGAAAACCTTTGGTCCATTATCGGCCACCCTTGCCTATATGGAATAACAGTTGGATCATGTAGTGTAATTACATGAGTAGGTTATCGGTTAGTGTGTCGACTACTGCCATTGTTGACGGTCGGGGAATCCAAACATTCGCACACACACTTGCAACAGCATGGAGGCAGGGTGGAGAAGCTTAACCTTTGCCACCGCGTTTTATGTAGCATGGGCGCCCTATGGGACTATTGGTTCTAGTACGGAGGGTAACCCCGTGTTGCATCCCTGGTGTGGGTCATGGTAGGAGGAAAGATAAACACACAGGCAATTCCTCAATTTTATAGGGGGTCCTCTCAGTCTTTAATAGGCTCTTTATCAAGATGTTCCATCTCCTCAAAGCCAAGAACCTCGCTCGCAGATGTGTTTTCCACTAACAAATCACTGAAGTAGCATTTCCACACTAGGCTAACTCGTTTGGTTAGCTGGCGCTTCTTGAGGAATAATGTCACATACTTCCTTCAAATGGGAGAGGAAATCTTAATTCCACTTTCGGCGGAGAACACTTTTACGACCGTTTCTACACTCTGAGGCAGGTCTTGTACTAAGCGCGTTAGCTTAGATACAAACCACCAAAACATGGGGTTTAGATTGTAATGGGAGGAAATTAATTGAACCTATTTGGATAGGTAAAAAACATTTATGTCCCAAAGGGCAGATAGTTAAGCGTCTTTAACAGCATTGTGAGGAGGATTTGAGGAGACTGTCTACGAAAACCTCATGCTTCTCCGGCCGACTATGGAGTATACAGGATGTCATTACAGATTCCATCCAACGGGCAGCACGAACTCGAGTTGGTTAGTCTGCGACCACTGAGTGCACTATTGAATTAAAGTCGGGGCCAACAGGAGGAGTACACAAAAACAATCACAGGGTCACATGGGTATACACCCTAAATGTAGGTGGACTTACCAACTCTGTTGATCAGGAAGGCTACGTCCTGTAGGTACTTTCGCACGCAACATCTAAAACCTACTTAATCTACAACACGATTCCTATAATTAGCTGGTTGACATCAGATTAGTTACAACCTTGGGGTTGGAGTGCACTACAGGAACAGGGTTTGGAGAGCCTGATGTACAGGCTACGTGTTGCCTAAAGCGGGAAAAGATATCTGTGACTCTCTCTTGATTCCGTTAGTCAAATCATATTTCAAAATGTTCCCCAAACGAGTTCCCCCAACATATGGAGTCAGTCTGATGTGTGGATTGATAATGTATTGTTATCATACGTATGCTGTTTAGGAAGACGTTGATTGTAACTCACAGACTTACCGTCAGGCTGGTTGTTCTGTTTTCCATATTCTTATCTTGGTCGGGACCCTGTACATACAGGTCCACATTGGCATTAAAACCTCACGGGTCTTCTTCCCAACCATGAACTGTGATTGATCATAATTACAAGGTGACATCATGCTTTTCAGTGAGGATGAGGAAAAAAACATTTTCTATCAAATCTCATTTTGTTTTGAATAAAAGATTGTCAAATAAATACTGAGTACATAATGACGGTCTATCCTATGATTGACGATCTACAGCATTCCTCTGCGCACACACTTTAGAATGACTCAGTGTAATAAATCACACATGGAATGTGGTTGCAGGGGCGCTGTCGAGATAATTGAAAAGTTAAGCTCTGGTGTCAAAAGCTCACCGGGTTCGGGAGAAGAACTAACAATCTATCAGAAGTCTTTTTTTTCATACAATAAAGGCAAACAGGGAAAGAGGAAAGCTAAAGAAGATAACAGGAATCAGGTGTAAATAGAAAAGTGAGTACCAGACTAATATATATATATAAACAGAGTACCAGTAAAAGTTTGGAACATCTACTCATTCAAGGGTTTTCTTTATTTTTACTATTTTTCTAACATTGTAGAATAAATAGCGAAGACATCAAAACTAGAAATAACACAATGGAATCATGTAGTAACCAAACAAAGAATAAAAACAAATCAAACATATTTTATATTTGAGATTATTCAAAGTAGCACCCTTTGCTTGATGACAGCTTTGCAAACCCACTCGATCGCAGATCTCTTCATTTTGTCGTAGAGTAGGTCGTATATGAGCATCCTTGTGAATGCTTTTTCCCCACAGTTCAGATCACGTCTCTTATGTGATAGGAGAGACATATTCTCCATCACATTAGATTGTTCTCTCTTGCGCACACGAGCATTTCAATCCATTTTTGATTATGCTTGTCTTTTGAGCCTCGTGCTTAAATTCGAATTTGTATATATAGTTTTTTGTGTGTTAGGTGTATCCCGTATGTACAGAATGTTGGCTATTTATTCTGTTATTACGGCTGTAACGGCTGTCGTCTTCCTACTCGTCGTGAGGAGGATAAGCTAGAAGGATCGGAGGACCAAGGTGCGCGTGCTAATTTGTTCATCTTGTTTATGAAGCGCTGTGACCGAGTCAAATCAAGCTACAAAATAAAACCAACATAACTTCAAATTGGAGTTTGGAGGGTTGCGCTTGGGTGTGACGGCACAAGGATCAATCTAGACTTACCAGGCAACTCCATCACTCTCCTGTCTGGTTGAAAAAAAATTCCATAGGCCTTGTAAAACACAGTATAACAGCCCTTTGGAGGTCTGTGGTGGTGCAGACAGCTACACATTAGAGTCGAGAAAACAACGGTGCACCCATCTGAACAAACCAAACAAGGTCGATATCACGTTAAATCCATGGTTCCAAACATATACGAGAACTCAAGAAACACATGCAAGCATTTTTGGGATGGGCAAGAATTAACCGGCGCAGTGCCATGCTGTCGTAGCACTATAAGAGAACCATAACTGGGGTCTAGTAAGGTGGTGCCTTTGTAACCTCTAAAAACAATCAAAGAAAAATCATAGAAAATCAATTGAGCAGAATAGGTACAAACGCATTACGAAAACTCAAGGCCCAAGGGCACCACCACCCACAACCTAAAATCAACACCACTCCTCCAAGCCGTCTCCACGGTGGGAACCTCGAAACATGCCGGAGATCAAATCCATTACACTAATATAACACGATGCATCTTCAACCAAAAACAAAGAAAACACGACAGCTATTGACAAGAGAGACAAGAAGTTGACCAAGTACCCACCAAACCACCATTCAAGGTGCGGACTTCCGGATTCGCAAAACACTCTGAAAAAATTTGGTACCGCTCCACATTCAGGGAACTACAAGGGACAGGGAGAGTGTAGTTCTACTGAGGTGCGGCCAGGGTGTCTAATGCTGTTCCCCCATATGCCTCGGTGTTTCTTTGGCTCAAGCACCGTCTCTTCTTCTTATTGGGTCTCCGGTTCGGTAGGTGCTCTGGCGCAGGATGTGGTACGGGTTTCCCCTATTTGCACGCACCCATATGATTTATGACCGTTCTAGATGTGGGACGGCCTCGCAGTCTTCCTTACAGGTGTCCTCAGCTCCTAGGAATCCCCTGGCGATCCTCTGACAACAGCTGGTCCGCGTTGAGATGGCGTTTACTTAAACTCAGACCTGGAAATAGCGCAACTTCCGTACCTAAATAGGCCCCATCGGTGTGCGACCTGAGGAGGGCGCCTCGGTCGCATGACTGAGGGGTTTTATCATGTGGGGGCTCCGGCTGAGGGGGCTGCAAAACGTTTCAGAGAGGCCCTTGGTACATTCCGGATCTAAATTGGAGGAGAGGCAGCTCACAATAGCGGCTGAGGGGTAGCTCAGGACTGAGGGGCAGCTCCGGACTGAAGGGCAGCTCCTGACTGGCGGACGGCTCCGGCGGCTCCTGACTGGCGGACGGCTCTGGCGGCTCCTGACTGGCGGACGGCTCTGGCGGCTCCTGACTGGCGGACAGCTCTGGCGGCTCAGGACAGACGTGCGGCTCTAGCGGCTCAGCCAGAGCTGTCCGAGAGCGGTCCCTCTCTCTCCAATGTAAGCACGGGGAGTTGGCTCAGGTCTCCTACCTGGCTTAGCCACACTCCCCGTGTTCCCCCCCCCCAATACATTTTTGGGGCTGCCTCTCTGGCTTCCAGCCGCGCTTACGTGCAGCCTCCTCATACCACCGCCTCTCCGCTTTCGCTGCCTCCAGCTCAGCTTTGGGGCGGCGATATTCACCAACCTGAGTCCAAGGTCCCTTGCCGTCCAGAATCTCCTCCCAGGTCCAGGAGTCCTCCGATCGCTGCTGCTGCTGCTGCCCGTTACCACACTGCTTGGTCCTTTTTTGGTGGGTGGTTCTGTAACGGCTGTCGTCTTCCTCCTCGTCTGAGGAGGATAAGCTAGAAGGATCGGAGGACCAAGGTGCAGCGTGGTAATTGTTCATCTTGTTTAATGAAGGTGAACACTCAAAATACAAAAACAACAAATGTGAAAAACCGAAACAGTACTGTCTGGTGCAGACACACAAAGACAGAAAACAACCACCCACAAAACCCAACACAAAACAGGCTACCTAAATATGGTTCCCAATCAGAGACAATGACTAACACCTGCCTCTGATTGAGAACCATATCAGGCCAAACACAGAAATAGAAAAACATAGATAAACAAACATAGACTGCCCACCCTAACTCACGCCCTGACCATACTAAATAAAGACAAAAACAAAGGAAATAAAGGTCAGAACGTGACAATAGCTTTGTGTGTAGGTGCACCGTATGTACAGAATGTATGCTATTTATTCTGTTATATAGCTTTGTGTGTAGGTGCACCGTATGTACAGAATGTATGCTATTTATTCTGTTATATAGTTTTGTGTGTAGGTGTACCGTATGTACAGAATGTATGCTACTTATTCTGTTATATAGTTTTGTGTGTAGGTGTACCGTATGTACAGAATGTATGCTATTTATTCTGTTATATAGTTTTGTGTGTAGGTGTACCGTATGTACAGAATGTATGCTACTTATTCTGTTGATGTGTAGTTTTCTATACTCTGTATGTGGACAGGCAAATAAACAAGGTCGTATGTTTAGCTATAGTGTGGGTGGAGTGTGTGTTTATCAAGTTTGATAGTGTGGGAGTGTATTTACCTGTTTATGTTGTGTGTATGGGGAGCTTTATGTGAGCAGTAGTGGCATGTCTGAGGGTGTATGGTGTTCACGTGTTTATGATGTTTATGCCTGTTTGACTGGGTTCAAGATTTATGTCTTATGTGCGCTATTGTGAGGATATCAAGTGTGTTGAGTGTGTTACAGGGTTTCTACATTAGTGTGTGTGTGTGTGTGTGTGTGTGTGTTATGGTGTGCTATAGTGTGTATCTAGTATGTGTGTGTGTGTGTTATGGTATGTTATGGTGTGTTATGGTGTGTATCTAGTATGTGTTTGTGTGTGTGTGTGTGTGTGTGTGTGTTATGGTGTGTTATGGTGTGTTATGGTGTGTATCAAGTATGTCTGTGTGTGTTTGCGTGTGAATGTGTGTGTGCTGCGGTAGCCTCCAGCCTGACTTCTCTCCTCTGTGGTGTGGGTGACCCCTACATGGCTAAAAGTGAGCGAGAGAGTGAGAGAGAGAGAGAGCTTATGTCTCACCCCTTCTGTCTTATCACTCTCCTCTCTCTTATTCCACCCTTTATTCTATCACTTCCTCTCTCTGGTTTAGCGCCGCTTCTTCTATCACTTCCCTCTCTTCTTGGTTTACCCTTCTATCACTTCCTCTCTCTTGTTCACCCCTTCTTCTATCACTTTCCTCTCTCTTGTTTACGCCCTTCTATCCACGTTCCTCTCCTATTGCACCCTTTATTCTTATCACTTCCTCTCTCTTGTTCACGCCCTTTTTCTATCACTAGCACAGAAGCCTCTCTCTTATTCAAACCCTTTATTCATCACTACTCTCTCTTGTTGCTACTGCACCCCTTCTCTCTCACTTCCTCATAACTCTATTCACCCCTTCTTCTATCAACGATCGCTCTCATCTTATTCCACCCTTAAATCTCTATCAACTTCCTCTCTCTTGTTGCACCCCTCCATCTATCAACTTCCTAGCTCTCTATTCACCCTGCTCATTCTATCACTTCCTCTCTTTGTTCACCCCATTCTCTCACTTCCTCTCTTTATTCACCCTTTCTTCTATCACTCCTGCTCTTATTCACCCTTATTCTGATCAACTTCCTCTCTCTTGTTCACCCCTTTTCTATCACTTCCTCTCTCTTATTTCCACCCTATATTCTATCACTTCCTCTCTCTGTCCACCCCTTTCTCTCACTTCCTCTCTCTTACTTCACCCCTTTCTTTATCACTCCTCTGCTCTTCATCTCACCCTATTTATTTCTATCACTTCCGTCTCGTCTTGGTTTAGCGCCCTTCTTCTATCACTTCCTCTCTCTGTTACCCCTTCTATCAACTTTTCTCTCTCTTATTCACCCTGTACTTCTATCACTTCCTCTCTCATGTTTACCCCTATTTATCATCAACTGTCTCTCTCTTGTCTTACCGCTTCTATCTATCACTTCCCTCTCTCTTAGTTCACCCTTCTTCTGATCACTGCCTCTCTCTATTCCACTCCTTCTTCTATCACTTCTCTCTCTTATTCACCCCACTTCTTTCTATCACTCCTCTCGCTTGTTCCACGCCTTCTATAACTTCCTCTCTCTTGTTCACCCCTTCTTTCGATCACTTCCTCTCTCTTGTTCACCCTTTTCTTCTATCACCTTCCTCTGCTTCTTATTTACCCCTTCTATCACTTCCTCTCGCCTTGATTCACCCCTTCTTCTAATCACTCCTCCTCTCTTGATTCACCCTTCTATGAACTCCTCTCTCTGTTCATCCCTTCGTCTATTCATCTTTCCTCCTACTTGGTTCAACCCCTTCTATCACTTCCTCTCTCTGTTCAACCCTTCTTATCTATCCCACTTCCTCTCTCTTGTTCACCCGCTGTCTTATCACCCGTCCCTCTCGCTTTGTTTCACCTCCTTCTCTACATCTTCCTCTCTCTTGTTCACTCCCTTCTTCTATTCACTTCCTCTCTCGTGTTTCACCCCGTCTATGCACTTCCTCTGCTCTTGTTCACCGCCTTCTATCACTTCCTCTCTCTTATTCACCCCTTCTTCTATCACTCCTCTCTCTTGTTCCACCCCTTTTTTCTATCACTTCCTCTCTTCTTATTCACCCTTTATTTCTATCCACTTACCCGCTCCTCTGATTCACCCCTCTCTCACTTCCTCTCTCTTGTCACCCCTTTTTTCTATCACTTTCCTCTCTTCTTATTCACCCTTTTATTTCTATCAACTTCCTCTCTCTTGTGCACCCCTTCTCTCAACTTCCTCTCTTCTATTCACCACCCTTCTATCACTTCCTCTCTTCTTATTCACCCTATTCTATCACTTCCTCTCTCTTGTTCACCCCTTCTTCTATCACTGCCTCTCTCTTGTTACCCCTTCTATCCACTTTCCTTTGTTTCTTTTCTTCTTTTCCTTTATTCACCCTTTATTCTATCAACTTCCTCTCTCTATGTTTCCCCTTCTTCCTATTCAACGTCCCTCTCTCTTGTTTACCCTCTTCTATCACTTCCTCTTCTTGTTTTACCCCTTCTCTATCCACTTGCCTCTCTCTTATTTACCCCTTCTATCACTTCCTCTCCTTATTCACCCCTTATTCTATGCACTTTCCTCTCTCTTGTTCACCCCTTCTTCTATCACTTCCTCTCTCTTGTTTACCCCTTCTTCTATCACTTCCTCCCTCTCTTGTTCCATCCCTTCTCTATCACTCCTTCTCTCTTATTTAACCCCCTTCTATCCAACTTCCCTCTCTCTTGTCACCTTCTCTATCACTCCTCTCTCTTGTTACCCCTTCTCTCTATCAACTTGCCTCTCTCCTTATTACCCCTTTCTTCTATCACTTCCTCTCTTCTATTCACCCTTTATCGTATCACTTCCTCCTCTTGTTCACCCCTTCCGTCTATCACTTCCTCCTCTCTTGTTTACCCCTTCTTCTATCACTGCCTCCCTCTCATTGTACCCCTTCTTCTATCACTTCCTCTCTCTTATTCTACCCCTGCTATCACTCCTCTCTCTTGTTTACCCCTTCTTCTATATCTCCGTTTCACTCAATCAATCCCATTCCTCTGTCCTCACTTTCTCTCCCATCCCATCCTCTCTCCTTCTCCAATTAACCCATAATGTTCTAAAAAAATATTTCTCTCCTCCTCCCTCCCTCTTCTCCCATGCGCTCCCTCTCTCCCATACCTCTCCCTCTCTCGCTCTTTTCTCCCTTCTCTCCACTATCCCTCTCTCCCTGGGCATGGGTTGTGTCTGTGTGAGTTATAGCAGATCGTCTTGTTGGCTTAGGAGTCGTGTATGTGTGAAGTTACGGCTGCCCACCGGTGTATGTCTCATCTTTATGTTTCAACTGCAGTAAGTTTCCTGTACAGAGGAGGGAGGGCGGGAGGGAGGAGGGAGGAGGGGAGGAGGAAGGGAGGGACGAGGGGGAGGGAGGGATGGAGGGAGGGAGGGGAGGAGGGAGGGAGGGAGGATGGGGAGGGAGGGAGAGACCAGCAGCCCCTCAACACTCATAAGGACAACTTTGGTCATAAATGAGCGATAAATTGTAGCTGATAGTTTATCAATGCAGTCTCTCTTTCTTTTCTCTCTTCTGGTCTCTTTTGGATTGCGTCTACCTCTCTATTTCACTGTCAAACTTGTTGACGAATCTCATACGTTCCCCGCTATGAGCGCCATCACTGAAGGTGCAGGGAGTACGTGGAACGTCTTTTACGAGTCCCTTTGCTAACTTGTCTAACTCTAAGCCACGTAAGTGTGTGAGGGTGTGGGGACCGGCGTGGGATAAGGGCTGAGACCATCTTAATCAGTAACCAGTGATCAATTAGGCCCTTTCACCTGAAAATGATCTAAATCCCATTGAATGGATTCCATTAGGCCACACACTTTTAAAGACGTCTTTAATAGGATTCCAGACTGTTCAAAGGTGCCTCGGTGTGTGTGGAGTGTGTTGTGTATGTGTGTGTGTAATGTGTGTGTGTGTGTGTTGTGTGTGCTGTGTCTGGTGTGTGTGTGTGTGTGTGTGGTGTGTGTGTGTGTTAATGTGTGTGTTGTGTGTGTCGTCGTGCGTGTTCTGCGTTGCGTGCGTGCGTGGCTCGTGCGTGCTGCGTGCGTGCGTGCGTGCGTGGGTGCCGTGCGTGCAGTGTGCGTGCGTGCGTGCGTGCGTGCCGTGCGTGCCATGCCATTATGTGTCAATACCTTGGAGAGAGGGGAAGGAGAAAGAGACAGAAAAGATAGTTTTTTGTTGATAACCTGTGGAGTTAAAACTATCTAAGGGGAGTAAGACAACCACCTCCAGTCTCCTCCAACGAAAATACAGGAAGGACATTCTGAAACTACCAAATTACCAGTCTATAACGGTAGTATCCTACTACCGCGTTATTGTCCCGATTGCTACCTTCCCTCCCTCTTATCCTCCTCTCTCCATCCTCCTCTCTCCTCCCGCCGCCATCCTCCTCCATCCTCCCCTCATTCTCATCTTTCTCCCTCCCTCCATTCTCCTCTATATCCTCCCTCCCCCCATTCCTCCTCTCTCCTGCCCTCGCCTCCAATTCTCCTCTATCTCCCTCCCTCCGTTCTCCTCTATCCTCCCAGTCCCTTCCCGTTCTCCCTAATCCTCAGTCCCTCCATTATCCTCTATCCTCCCTCCCTCCATTTCATCTTTCTCCTCCCTCCCTCCATTCTCCTCCTATCCTCACTCCTTCCCTCCATTATCCTCTAATCCTCTATCCTCCCTCCATTTCTCCTCTCCTCCTCCCTCCCTCCATTTGTCTCTATCCTTCCCTCCTCCATTATCCTCTATCTCCCTCGCCTCCCATTATCCTCGTCTCCTCCTCCCTCCATTCTCCTCTACTCCTCCAGTCCCTCCGTTTCTCTATCCTCAGATCCTCCAGTTACTCTATCCTCCCTCCCTTGCATTCTCCTCTATCCTCCCTCCCTCCATTCTCCTCAAAAAAAAAAAAAAAAAATATCCGCTCCCTCCCTCCCATTTTCCTCTTCGCTCACCTCCCTCCATTCTACTTCTATCCTCCATTCCCCTCCTGCTTCCCTCTATCTCCCTCCCTCCATTCTCCTCCTCCATCTCCTCCCCTCCATTCTTCTCTACTCCCTCCCATCCATTCTCCTCGTCTCCGCCCTCCCTCCATTCTCCCTCTCTCCTCCCTCCCTCCATTTCTCTGTCCACATTCCCTCCTCCCTCCCTCCATTTATCCTCTCTCCTCCCATCCCTCCATCTCTGCATTCTCCTCCTCTCCCCTCCTCTCCTTTCTCTCCTCACGCATCCACTTCCTGCCTTTCCTTGTTTCTCTCTGACTCCTCTGTCTCCCTCTGTGTTGTTCTTAAACAAGCAGCAGGGTTGTGGGGTAGAGGCCTGCTCACGCTGGGGCCCTGTGACTCACCAGGGGGATGGAGGGACGAGAGGAAGGGGGGAGGGGAAGGAACGGAGGAGCGAGAGATGAAGGACTGGCATCCCTCTGCTCGCCTGCCTGACTCTCTCCTCTCTCTTCTCTCTCATCTCTTCTCTCTCTCTCTCTCCTCTCTCTTCTCTCTCTCTTCTCTCTCTCTCGTCCATCTCTCTCTCTTCTCTTCTCTCTCTCTCTCTCTCTCCTCCATCTCTCGCCTCTCTCCTTCTGCGCTCTCTCTTTCTGCTCTCTCTCTTTCTCGCTCTTCGCTCTTGCTCTCTCGCTCTCTCTTCGCCTCTCTTCCTCTCGTCATCGCGCTTTTCTCTCTCTCTCTCTCGCTCGGCCTCTCGCTCTCTCGCTCTTCTCTCTCCTGCGCTTTATTTCGCTCTCTCTCTGCACTCGCTCTCTCTCG
>NW_019947639.1:22174-25135 GCF_002910315.2 Salvelinus sp. IW2-2015
AAATCAAATTGTAAACATGATACAATATTATGGCTGTCTTGCTACAGTAGTGAGTGTCTCCATTAAATAGTGCTACTAAAGGTCACTAAGAGGAATGAGGTTTGCTGCTGTTGTCCAAGGAGGGCTGATCGATACGGTAATAAGCAGACAGAAGCACGTGCGTAAGCATTCAGGAGCTAACACTGCTGAAACCCACAGAATAATATTGGGTGAATCTCAAGTGCAGGTTCCTCACCTCGGACCTTCTCCTCCAATGAGTTTTGCGAAAGAGGTGAGAGAACACAAGGAATCAAGGAAATACAATTGAAATTAAACCCATGGTGCCCCCAGGCCTAGAGGACACAGGTTTGACTGACACCTTCCCATCACCTGGCTAATAGCCTTCTTTAACAGGGATTCACCCTTGAGTCCTTTACTATGGAGCCAGTGCCACCTCTGATGCTGAATCCTAATGGAGCGACCCAGGGGAGGAGGGACCAAACGCCTGATAATGATGATTGGTGTTCCATTTAAGGTGTACTCCAGATAGAACAAGTTCCTGCCTCGTGGATTTAAATGTTGTTGTTTTTTATTAGGATCCCCGTCTTCCTGGGGTCCACACAAAACATGAAACATGACATAATACAGAACATTAATAGACAAGAACAGCTCAAGGACAGAACTACATTAATAAAAAAAATACGAAAGGCACACGTAGCCTACATATCAATACATACATACTAACTATCTAGGTCAAATAGGGGAGAGGAATTGTGCCGTGAGGTGTTGCTTTATCTGTTTTTTGAAAACCAGGTTTGCTGTTCACTTGAGCAATATGAGATGGAACGGAGTTCCATGCAATAATGGCTCTATATGGGAAATGGGATTTCATTAAATGTCATGTAGAGAATGATAACTTTTACTACTCCCACTGACAGGATTTTTACAAGCAGCCATTTTGCACTAATGACTTGGATATGAAATAKTGACCCTGACAGTAATGTAGTTGAAGTAGTACTGCTGTGGTAACATACAGGTCAAATCACCTTCAAACCAATGATGGACAATTCCTGTGTTTTGGCCCATACACAGCCAGCAGATTWCACAACAAGCAGAACTACAAAAACAGTGTGACATAGGCATGGCATTCTCTGTTGTGCAGCAGGGAGTAGCTAGCTACTGTGTGTTGCWCTTTTGACATGAAAATGGGGCAAACGAGAGATGTAGCCTGTGAGCTCACAGCATCATGATGAGACAACAACAGTAATGTGTTAGTGTCAGCATTGCACTGCCCACTGTTGACTGTGCGTCTGTAGGATCCATCTGTTTAAGGGGCACGGCTGATAGCTGGCGAACACTGAGCCTAGTGGAGTGAGACCTGATCTGGTGTCAAACGGAGTGCTTGGAAGGGAAGGTGTGTGTCTGTTTGGGATGCTGGATCGTAAAGCCAAAGCATATGGTGTTGTTTATCTGGACTCACAGTAAGAACCAGGTCTGAGTCACTATTACTGGACAGGATGCCATTGCAATACGGCAATACAGGGCAATTACAGGATCGTGTTTTATACTGCTATAATGAAAGAGACAATCTGTTAAACGACCATTACAGTAACAGACGTGCAGGGACCGTGTTTTTACTGGTGATAATGAAAGACAATCTCGTAAGACCATACAGAACAACGGGCAGGACCGTTTTTACTGTATAATGAAAGAGACAATCTGCTAAGACCATACACAGTAAACAACGTGCAGGGACCGTGTTTACTGTAATAATGAAAGAGACCAATCTGTAAGACCATTACAGAACAGACGTGCAGACCGTGTTGTTTACCTGATAAATGAAAGAGAACCAATCTGTTAAGTACCATTACAGATACATCAGACGTGCAGGGACGTGTTTTTACTGTATAATGAAAGACGACAATCTGTTAACCATACAGTAACAGACCGTTGCAGCGGACCGATCTTTTTACTGTATAACTGAAAAGAGACAATCTGTTAAGACCATACCAGTAACAGACGTGTCAGGCAGCTAAAATAGCCTGACCTCACCATCAACATCAACCTAACACCTTACAATTCTGGTTCAAGGGATAAGAACAATGGAACTGGCGTGTCACAAGTAAGGCAAACTATGATGCTTGCAATATAGGTCTGGAAGAGCACAGTACATTCAGGGATGCATTTAGACCTCATAGGAAATTATGGAGACCAAATACAAATATGAATCCGTTTATCAACTGCGGACACACATCCCCTGTGTTGTGCTACCAATACTGGCTATGAGTTAAACCAGACCAAGGGTATCATTCAGATTGAACCTCATCCATTACTTCTCCCTCTGTTGTGGCCAATGTACCAATTAGCATAACTGACCACTGTACATGGCGGTGTGTTCCTGCCCTCCGTCCAGCCTTCACTCTGTTAAATGCTTGAGTACTGCATAATTGAATACATGCACACCAATCAATTACATCATTCGTCTTCACATTTCAAACCACGAAGCCAGGTCGTTCTGAGATAATTGGAATTGAGCACAACCAAGGTGTGGAAAGTCCCATTAATAGAAATGTCTGCCCGGATCTACCCTTATGAACCGTTGTAGATGCGTGCCAAAGGTCTTGGCACCATTGTCAATGCGAAGTCTGTACCATAAATGCACAGCGCCTGACCCTTCCCTATTGAGATTTGGACGCTAATAGTGTGTAATGCTGAAGTCTAGCTCAAATAAAGCCACAGTGCCCCCTGACCCTTCCCTTTGAGGTTTGGACCCTATTTTGTGTAATGGCTGCAACAGTCTGTAAAATAAGCCACAGTCGCCTGACCCTTCCCTATTGAGGTTGAGCCTATTGTTTAATGCTTGAAGGTCTGTAATAAAACGCCTGACCCTATCCCTATTGAGGTTTGACCTAATGGTAATGGCTGAGTCTCGAAATAAAGCCACACGGCCTGCCTGACCCTTCCCTTCCCTAATCATCTCTT
>NW_019947640.1:0-1210 GCF_002910315.2 Salvelinus sp. IW2-2015
CAATGATGAGGCGGTTGGAACCACAAATCTCAAATTTGGACTCATCAGACCAAAGGACAGATTTTTACCGGTCTAATGTTCATTGCTCCTGTTTCTTGGCCCAAGCAAGTCTTGTCTTCTTATTGGTGTCCTTTAGTTTAGTTTTTTGTTGTTGCAGCAATTCGACCATTAAGGCCGGATTCACGGAGTCTCCTCTGAACAGCTGATGTTGAGATGTGTCTCTTACTTGAACTCTGTGACACATTTATTTGGGCTGCAATTTCTGAGACTGATAACTCTAATGAACTTATCCTCTGCAGCAGAGGTAACTCTGGTTATTCCTTTTCTGTGGCGGTCCTCATGAGAGCCAGTTTCATTATAGCGCTTGATGGTTTATGCGACTGCACTTGAAGAAACTTTAAAAGTTCTTGACATTTTTGTGATTGACTGACCTTCGTGTCTTAAAGTAATGATGGACTGTCGTTTCCCTTTGCTTATTTGAGCTGTTCTTACCATAATATGGACTTGGTCTTTTACCAAATAGGTCTATCTTCTGTATACCACCCCTACCTTGTGACAACTGATTGGCTCAAATGCATTAAGAAGGAAAGAATCTCCACTAATTAACTTTTAACAAGGCACACCTGTTAATTGAAATGCATTCCAGGTGACTACCTCAGTAAGCTGGTTGAGAGAATTCCAAGAGTGTGCAAAGCTGTCATCAAGGTAAAGTGTGGCTACTTTGAAGAATCTAAAATATCAAATATATTTTGATTTGTTTAACACTTTTTTGGTTACTACATGATTCCATATGTGTTATTTCATAGTTTTGATGTCTTCACTATTATTCTACAATGTAGAAAATTTAAAAAATAAAGAAAAACCCTTGAATGTGTAGGTGTTTCCAAACTTTTGACTGATACTATATATCATTAGGACACACACAAACGCAGGAGAGGAATGCTTATATTCCTGTCTCAACCTAGGGGCCTGTCTTTAGACTCCTCTCCACAGTCGCTCCATTGTCCCTCATAGACAAAATAGAGCAGAGATGACTTGTATGCCTCTGCCGTGGCAGTGGGCCACCCCCAGAAGCAGGGCTAAGGAAGAATCTGAATACACTACTGTGAGTGACTTAGCATGCAGACAAACAGTGAACTCCAAAGAAGAAATGAAAGTCGCACACTCCATTCTTAATTGCAATGTGATTMATTTTACTCTGCAAGAATGC
>NW_019947640.1:2699-23333 GCF_002910315.2 Salvelinus sp. IW2-2015
AAGAGAGGGAATTGTCCCTGCAAGACCCAACTTCCCAGAGATGATGTCTCGGTAAACAAGCAGCTGTTGACGTACATCAGGAGCGCTGTGACCAGAAACTACTCGGAGAAGTCCATCACTCCATCCTAGACTACATTCTCGCAACATCCAAACAGAGTATTAGACGCAATACCTGGAACCAAGAACAAATGGGGTTTTGGCTCAAAAGCTCTAGATCTTTATTTTGGCTTCAAAATCTCAAAGTGATGTGAACTGTTTGTTATTCCATTTAAAAAATAATTTTATCATATCAAATTTCTTTCAACTTTTGTCTTATATGGCCGATTTAAGTTACTTGACTCTGTCAGGTCCTATTGGTATGAAATGAAGTGGTGGCAGTGGTTCCCATGTCTACATGACTGGTTAAACTGTAGGCTTGAGGTTCATGTTCTAAGAATGAACTGAGGTGTTATGTAGGCTGAGGTTTTCATGTTCTAGATGACTGAGGTGTTAATGTGGGCCGAGGTTCATGTTCTAGATGACTGAGGTGTTAATGTGGGCTGAGGTTCATGTTCTAAGATGACTGAGGTGTTAATGTGGGGCTGTGGTTGGTTTGTTTTATGTGTCACAGAATGGGACCTGCTGCAGGAGGTTTTATGAAACGACGCTGGACCGCTCTGAAGATGCCAGAACGACAGACTCTGGTTCAAAACCAAACACAAAGGTAAGGTGGTGTCCAAATAAAATGTCAGCTTTTTCCTAAAGGTGTGCACTCCGGTCACTACTTTCCACAAAAATCTAAAAGCAGTGGATTGGTGGAGGCAGGGACTAGTAATTTCTCTCAAATTCAGTAAAGTGGAAGTGAAACAGGTGAGAATTGGACATATGCATGTAGTACACAATGTTTTCTGTTTATTTCTATGTGAGGAAACAATACTTTGATCTGGCAAGTTTGGTCAGGACCTCTGTGTTTTGGGAGTTTTCTACCTCTGAAGGCCTAGACTGGTAGCGAGATCTGTTTTTTGTGTTAAATTGTTTGCCAAACAACACCCTAACATCTTAATTTAGTGATAGCACAAACAATAGTAAGTTGTTGTTGTCTCTCAACCTGTTTTAACTGTAGTCCTCTGGTTGTCACCTGGTTTAAAACTGTAGTCCTCTGGTTGTCAACCTGTTTTAAACTGTAGTCTCTGGTTGTCTCTCAGCCTGTTTTTAACTGTAGTCCTCTGGTTGTCAACCTGGTTTTTAAAACTGTAGTTCCCTCTGGTTGTCAACCTGGTTTTAAATAAAATGAGTCCTCTGGTTGTCAACCTGTTTTAACTGTAGTCCTGCTCTGGTTGTCACCGTTTTAAACCCTGTAGTCCTCTGGTTGTCAAACCTGTTTTAACTGTGTCGTCCTCTGTTGGTCAACGCTGTTTTGACTGTAGTCCTTGGTTGTCACCTGTTTTAACTGTAGTCCTCCTGGTTGTCAAACCTGTTTAAACTGTAGTCCCTCCTGGGTTTGTCAACCCTGTTTTACTTGTAGTCCCCTCTGGTTGGTCAACCTTTTAACTGTAGTCCTCTGGTTTGTCAACTGTTTTTAACTGAAGTCCTCTGGTTGTTCAACCTGTTTTTAACTGTATCCTCTGGTTGTCCAACTGTTTTGAAAAACGTATGTCCTCTGGTTTGTCAAACCTGTTTTTTAAACTGTAATCCTCTGGGTTGTCCAACCATGTTTTAAACTGGTAGTCCTCTGGTTGTCAACCTGTTTTAACTGTCGTTCTCCTTGTTTCTCTCACCTGTTTTAACTAAAGTCCTCTGGTTGTCTCTCAACGCTGTTTTAACTGTAAGTTCCTCTGTTTGTCTCTCAGGCTGGGCAAGCTGTAGCCTGGAGAGGGAAGAAATTTGGAAGTTTACAGAAGATCCTCAGACGCTGCACCAGTCCTGTCAGGTAAGTAGAGGCAGGTGGTAGTCTGAAGAACAGAGTTTTGTCTGATGGGGTTTACACAGCCATCTGAATAGCTAAGTTCCAAAAATGTCTGTAGCAGTATTTTTGTTGTTGTTTGTATACTGGTATGATCTGTTATGGTTGTAATATTCTATGTGCACTGGAGACAAGATGAGTTGCAGATCATATGGTCTGTTATGTGTTATTCTGATCTATTATGTGGTATATCTATGGCACGTGCAAGCAGACAATGTTGAAGATCTGTGGTCTGGTTATGGTGTATATGTGTTATGTTCTATATCTATGTGCAGTGCGAGACAAAAGGATAAATTGGGATATATGGTCTTTTATGTGTGTGTGTGATTCTGTAATGTTGTTATATCTATGTCTCTCTAGACAGATGACGGGGAGAACGACCTAAAAGAAAAGGCACCCCAGCTTCCTGGAGTCTATGCTCTGGGAGATCCAGAATGTACACATCCAGAAGAACAATCAAGAAGCTGAAGGCCCTTGTATGAAACAGTCCTGCACATCAGTCTGCTATCCCTCACCGCACTCATTATGGGAGTCCATCAGGGGTGTGTTACCACCGTAGACACATGAAACGCTGAAAGGCAGCATAACTGTCCAAACAAATTATTATCCCTTTTACAATGTATTGCATTGGAGCAGACCACAGTGGTTTTACATAAATAAATACATTGACGCCATAGAAAAAATAAATCCCCCTTAGAATAGTAATCTTATGATTACGGCTTTGTAAACTGACCTGTAGGAAGACTCGGGGAGATTTGTCACTATCGTGGAAAAAATGGATAATATTGTAAAAGATGTAAAAAAGATGAGAGATGTCAGTCACATGCGTGTGTTTTATGTGATGTACTAACAGGCCTGTTCTGTTTTGTCCCTTCCCAGATGTGGGGGTAAGATGCACCTGAGAGAGGGGGAGTTTTGAGAAGGCCCACACACAGACTTTCTTTGAGGCGCGTTTAAAGAACTACGATGAATCAGGCAGCCCAGGAAGAACCACCTGTCTGAAGACCTTGGTGCTGGCCAACATGCTCATGAAGTCCTGGAATCAACCCTTTCGACTACAGGAGGTACACACTTCAATTCAGTTTAGTTAAGTCCAGTTAAACGTGTTATTTAATTCCCCTTAGAGCAATTACTAACATTATCATTATGGGAAAACAATACACGTGGTGGATGCATACCCGTACGCTCTATATTGTTGGAAGGCAACATTTGCATTAATACAAATTTCAAATCCCTGCAGCAAACACTGCCTTGATAAAGTGTTGTAATTACAGTGGCTGTTGTTATTGTGTTTTTCTGTGACAGGCCAAACCCTAATAAAAACGACCCAGAGATCTTGGCCATGACAAATCTATGTAAGGTTTAGAACACGTGTGTGCTTCTAGTCCATCCATGTGGTTGTTGACTGATATTTTTGAGGGTAGAAAGCATGGCAAACAGTTATATACGATAACGTCACTATTTACAATCTATTTGTCCTGAGTTGGTGCAGTCGACCCAAGCTGTTTGTGTTTTAATCACATATAAGTGGTTGATCGAGGTTGTAACATAGTGAAGATACCCTTTACCACGGGTTTCAGGCTGAGGCGTCTCTTCAACCTAATTATGGTCAGTCTGGATCACGACAAGAGGGTCTGCTTCTGTGATTTGTGATGCAAATTGCAGAAGGAAATGGATAGCGCTCCTAGGCTGTGGCCTTCCCTGACACCTCTCAAACATGTAAAAACAAGGCTGAGGCCTACATGAAGCTCGTGTTTGATTCCCAGACGAATGACTGGTTTGACAAGGGCGAGTTGGGGGAGGGGTTTCTGGTACTCTGCTCTGACAGTGTGAGAAGCCATGCAATGCACCTACCGTTCACAGGCTCCACATTCGTTAAACAGAGGAGTGCTGGATTGAATGGCATCGACCATAAAAAGCCCATTTGAAAGCCATTTGTATGTTTTGAGGAAAAGGGAGAGGGCTTGGCAAGGCCAAAGAACAACTCATCCAACCGTGAAGCACCGGGGGTGGAGCATGTCAGGATTGTGGGGGTGCTTTGCTGCAGGAGGGAACTGGTGCACTTCACAAAATAGATGGCATAAATGAGGGAAGGAGCAATTGTGTGATATATTGAAAAGGCAACATCTCCAGACAGAAGTCAAGGAGTTAACAGCTTGGTCGTAAATGGGTCTTCCAAATGGACAATGACGCCCAAGCATGACTTCTAAAGTTGTGGCAAAATGGCTTAAAGGAACAACAAAGTCAAGATATTGGAGTGGCCATCACAAAGCCTGACCTCAATCCCATTGAGAGATGTTGTGGGGCAGAACTGAAAAAAGTTGTGTGTGAGCAAGGAGGCCTACAAACCTGACTCAGTTTACACCCAAGCTCTGTCAGGAGGAATGGGCCAAAATTCCACCCTACTTATTTGTGGGAAGCTTGTTGTAGGCTACCCAAAAACGTTTTGACCCCAAGTTAAACAATTTTAAAAGGGCAATGCTAACCAAATACTAAATGAGTGTATGTACATTTCTGACCACCTGGGAATGTGATGAAACGAATAAAAGCTGAAATAAATCAATTCTCTCTACTATTATTCTGACATTTCACATCTTAAAAATAAAAGTGGTGATCCTACTGACCTAAGACAGGGGAATTTTTACTAGGATTTAATGTCAGGAATATGGAAACTGAGAATAAATGTATTTGGGCTAAGGTGTAATGTAAACTTCCATTATTTTATGGATTGTTATGTCATTCTATAAATTGTCATTATTTTATGGATTGTAATGTCATTATTTAACCCAGTGACTGTTCTTCTGTTGTGTGTTCTACTCTCAGCTCCTATCAGAATAATGAACATCACAGAGTTTGAGAAAGATACTGAAGACCAACCATAGGTAGTATCATGGATGACCCCTTCACTCAGAGAAACACATAGAGGGTGAGTGGTGTTTGTTTGTTTGTATGTGTGTGGGCTTTCTCACATTTGTTGATGAACGAGACTGGAAGTAATTGCATTGAAGGCGAGGTTTCAAACAAGCTTGAGACCGACTGTACCAGTATCTGCATATTGAGATGTGTGGATGGGGGTGAGTGTGTCCTGGTGGACGGGGGTGAGTGTGTCCTGGTGGACGGGGTGAGTGCTGTCCTGGTGGACGGGGGTGAGTGTGTCCTGGTGGACGGGGGTGATGTGTCCTGGTGGGAACGGGGGTGGTGTGTGTCCTGGTGGACGGGGGTGAGTGTGTCCTGGTGGACGGGGGTGAGTGCGTCCTGGTGGAGGGGTGAGTGCGTCCTGGTGACGGGGGTGAGTGCGTCCTGGTGGACGGGGGTGAGTGCGTCCTGGTGGACGGGGGTGAGGTCTGAAGAGATTGATCAGTGCTGTGTTGTCTTATTTTCCAGAGCTGCTGCGGAACATCAGGACCAGGTCCTATCGCGCTCATCACCTTACACTAGAATACACATCCCATTCATCTCTAAGGTAAGTCTGAGGACAGCAACTGGCATCTGGACCAACTAGCCTGGTCCCAGATCTGTTTGTGTGCTTTTTTTGCCAATTCCTATGGGCATTGGCATGATGATTTCTACAATAAGAGTTGGTAGGACAGACAAACAGATCTGAGAACAACCAGGCTAGAGTTAATCATTGACTTCACTGTGTGTATTGATAATGTATCTGATAATGAACTTTGCTGAGTAGATCATGTATTTATTAGGTCACTGATGTTGCTGTTTGGATTGATCAAAGTGTAACGCCCTGTGTTCTGTCTTCTCTGTCTCAGGAGCTGAACATAGATGTTTGTGACGTGGAGAGTTTGTTGGTGCAGTGCATATTGGACAAGTAAGTTTGTCCTAGACATGCATCTGATGTGTGGCCCAAACTWCTATTTAGGAGTGTAGAATACACTGTTAGGAAAAGTTTTTTGCATCAAACAGACATTCACGCCATGGAAGACTTGTATGTTTTCTCTAGACTCTTCCGTATTTCTGTGAGAGGCTGAATACCTCTTATATACTACMCCGAGTGCTCTTCCATTGACAGACTGACCAGGTGAATCCAGGTGAAAGCTATGATCCCTTATTTCACTTGTTAAATCCACTTCAGTCAGTGTAGATGAAGGGGAGGAGATGGGTTAAAGAAGAAGCCTTGAGACATGGAACGCTGCTGGGTTTTTCACGCTCAACAGTTTCCCGTGTGTATCAGGAATGGTCTACCACTCAAAGGACATCCAGCCTACTTGACCCAACTGTGGGAAGGAAACATTGGATTCAACATGGGCCAGCATCCCCTTTCGACACCTTGTAGAGTCCATTCCCTGATGAATTGAGGCTGTTCTGAGGGGCGAAGGGCAAAGGGTGCAACTCTATATTAGGAAGGTGTTCCTAATGTTTTGTATGCTCTAGGGCTTACCCCATTTAGTCGATTGTTTGGTCAGTAGGCTGTTGGTCGACCAAGATTTTTTTTCAGTCGAGCAGTGGCAAATATATATTTTTAAATGATGGCACACGAGACACCTGTCTGATTCACGCCTGTCTGAGTGGACTAATCCATTGCAGGCCGCGGGATGGTACACCAGTATCACCAGTTGTACGTTTAACATAAATGACCAACATTTCTTATCTACATTGTTTGGTTACTGTCATTTATTTTAATGCGTTCACTATATTATTATTCCAGTCATATTATTATTCCAGTCTTACCGTTGTCATTGTAGGAGTGGACACATTGTTAGCAGAGTGCACAACCTATGCTACACTTGTGAGAATCAAATTTTCCATTCAATTTARGAGTTGTCTTCATTTTCTTTTGTTTGGAGCGCTCCTGTCAATCTTGAGTAAGGGGACACACAGAAGTAGGTCTAGGGTACCTGGCCTGCGCGCAAATGTAGGCGCGCAAATGTGCCAATTTGGGGATCTGATAGTATTTCTGTCTTAACTCCCCATCACTGTGGAGCTTCTCAAAGAAATGTTTTCTTCGCCTTCAACAGCAAGTAAAGAAAGTCTGTTTTTACATCCATTGAGAATGAAAATAGTTCCTCAACGTAGCCTATTTAAAAAATATTTCCAGCTCTCTTTCGATAACCACTCGGCATGAAAGAGGGAAAAAATGTAATACCCTGATCGGGTGGAAACGTCATAAAGGCATACCTGATTACTTATGTGATTTATAGGATATTTATTTTTATTTCGGGATTTTTTCCTCCTGCGGGCTACAGTGTTTTTATTTATTGGCATTATGTAGGTTATTTTTACCTATTGGCAATAGAAGTTCCTTTTTTCATTAGGTAGAATTCTTATTGACCACATGACATTGATTTTGAGATATGAAGACTTTATTATAAATTAAATTAAACTGTTCTACAAKAATGTGCATATGAAAATMATAACTGGCACGCAGATCAGTAGAAATAAGTTGCCAATCCAAATGGAAAAGGTTGATGACCGTCGGTGTATTCTATTACCGGCTACTTCAGGAGCCTAACGGCAGAAGCTGCAACGGCCAGCAGCAGCGGGAAGAGGAGGGTCTGGTTGGGAACAGGTTTTTGCCTTTCTGGTTAGGCTATATTGATCTCTGGCTCCCTCTTTGGTAATTTGTGTCTTTATTTTTAATTGCAGTGCTTAAAGCATCAGACATGCGCAGTAGCCAACATATAGTTGATTTTATTCAAACAATAGGGTGTGTCTATATATGGGAAAAATAAACATACACAAACTATTTTTTTTGTTGGGACAGCCCTAGTATACTCAGTGTATAGTGTACCTGGCTGACACAGAGSCATCGCAAGACGAAGCAGAGCATGTTTCCTGTACGGGGATCATTTGAATTCCTCATTTCTCAGTTCCTCATAGTTTCCACCCTGCACCTTGAGGAATGCAGGAGTCTCCTCTGTCTTCTTCTCTCTTCCTCTTCTGTTTGTGGTGTTATTCTTCCCTGCTTAGTTTATTGCAGATCTGTCATTTATTCTGGTTTCATTATTTAGTTAGAAGTAGTGTACGCACACACATCCAGTAACTTGCAGGCTACAAAAAGTAAACTTATGAAAGAAAGATACCTGCAAACTGTTGATTGCTCCCGCAGTTTTTTGTGCAATGTTTTGATCCAAAGGTCCTTGTCAGTTGGATGAAGACCTTTGGATCAAAACATTGGGCAAATAAAGTTTGGGAGAAACAGTTTGCGGGTATCTTATCTCAATGTCTTTATTATTTCCCACGCTACTGTAGCAGACTGCTGTGTATTGTTTACTACCCTCAGCCAGATCACATCTACAGCCAGTCAATTGGAACAGATTGACATTTGACACTGCATTCCCACCGTTGTCACAGAGCTCAACAGAATATGTTGTATGTAGTGAAATGTGTTCACAGACAGCTTAGTGTAGATGTGATAATTGGTTGAGAGAGATACACACATCAGTGGTTCAGGTGCTGGACAGAAACCAAACAGTGAAAGAAGTTCACAATGACTCCAACTAATGCTATCACAGTGATTTGTGTCATTTGAACCATAATGAATGCAAATATTGATGTTGTTGATCCCATTTTTATATAAAGATAATTGTTTTATGCAATATTGTTTACCATATTTGATCAATTTCAAAAAAAATCCTGACCAAGATGGAAAGAATGTTTAGTCATGTTGCTAGGATGCCAATGTCCATTCTTGTGTTGTATTTATTGAACCATTGTTCTGTGGTTTCCTCCTTGTAGCACCATCCAAGGCCGTATCGACCAGGTCAACCAGCTGTTGGAGCTAGACTACCAGAAGAGAGGGAGGGGCGCTACACTGCCTTAGACAAATGGACTAAACAACTCAACTCCCTCAATCAAGCCATCGTCAGCAAACTCACATGATTCTGACTGACATGTGACAATGGACAGCACTGAAAGATAGTAAGGAGAATCTCAATCAACTGTTCCAATGTGTCAGAATATAAACCAAACCATCCAGTGTGGATGGGCTGAGCTACACAGCAGCACAGAGATGTTTGTGATCTGACACTGCGTTTCCCAGAGAAGGAGAGATACTGCTTTCTAGAAAACTCAGCACTCTCTAAGGGACATCTCAGTTTACTTCAGCCTCTGTGTTTGTTTTTCACAAGACTTTAGTAGAATGATTTAAGAAATATCACTGTCAACACTTTTTAAAAGTGCTGTATTTTTTTCGGTGGGCAGTTTGAGTACAATAACACAATGGTTTATTTGTGCCTGTTGACTGGCAGCTGGTGTTGGGAAACTTTTTTCACAACATGTAGCTGCAGCATTGAATGCACGTTGGCTGTTGTGAATAAAAAAAACGAATGTTCTCCAACTGTGTTTACTGTATATGACATTTCAATGTGTCTAGATACCGTCTACTTTTTAGCTCTCATGCTAACTTTGGTTCCATACTATATTATTTTGTAAATATCGGTAGTATTTGGTAGTTGCAACAGACTCCTGTTATTAGTGTTAGTCAATTGTTTGTGTGCAGAAACGTATGAATAGATAGATATTTTCAGTGATGGGAGTGAATCTGTCATCCATCACATTGCATACAGAACAGTAGCAAATCTATCAGAATCCAAAAGTTGATTCGGTGTTGTAGGCTAGACATACAGTTGAAGTCGGAAGTTTACATACCTTTGGTTGGAGCAATTAAACTTTTGGCAAATCGGTTAGGACTCTACTTTCTGCATGACAAGTGATTTTTTAACATTGTTTACAGACAGATTATTTCACTTATAATTCACTGTATCACAATTCCAGTGGGTCAAAAGTTTACATACACTAAGTTGACTGTGCCTTTAAACAGCTTGGAAACTTCCAGAAAATGATGTCATGGCTTTAGAAGCTTCTGATAGGCTAATTGACATCATTTGAGTCAATCGCAGGTGCTCTGTGGCTGTATTTCAAGCCTGCCTTCAAACTCAGTGCCTCTTTGCTTGACATCATGGGAAAATCAAAAGAAATCAGCCAAGACCTCAGAAAAATAATTTTAGACCTCTGCAAGTCTGGTTCATCCTTGGGAGAAATTTCAAACCTGAAAGGACCACGTTCATCTGTACAAACAATAATACGCAAGATAAACACCATTGGACCACGCAGCCGTCATACCGCTCAGGAAGGAGCTGCGTTTTGTCTCCTAGAGATTAATGTACTTGTTGCGAAAAGTGAAAATCAATCCCAGAACAACAGCAAAGGACCTTGTGAAGATGCTGGAGGAAACGGGTACAAAAGTATCTATATCCACAGTAAAACGAATCCTATATCGACATAACCTGAAAGGCGCCTCAGCAAGAAGAAGCCACTGCTCCAAAACTGCCATAAAAAGCCAGACTACGAGGTTTGCAACTGCACATGGGGACAAAGATCATACTTTTTGGAGAAATGTCCTCTGGTCTGATGAAACAAAAATGAACTGTTTGGCCATATATGACCAGTGTTATGTTTGGAGAAAAAGGAGGACGTTTTCAAGCTGAAGAACACCATCCCAACCGTGAAGAGCACGGGGGTGACCGCATCATGTTGTGGGAGTACTTTGCTGCAGGAGGGACTGGTGCACTTCCAAAATAGATGGCATCACGATGGAGTAAAATATGTGGAATATATTGAGACAACATCTCAAGACATCAGTCAGGAAGTTGAAAGCTTGGTCGCAAATGGGTCTTCCAAATGGACAATGACCCAAGCATACTTCTAAAGTTGTGGCAAAATGGCTTAAGGACAATTGGAGTGGCCATCACAAAGCCCTGACCTAAATCCTATTGAAAATGTGTGGCAGAACTAAAAGGCGTGTGCGAGCAAGGAGGCCTTACAACTGACTCAGTTACACCAGCTCTGTCAGGAGGAATGGGCCAAAATTCACCCCACTTATTGTGGGAAGCTTGTGGTAGGCTCCACCCAAAACGTTTGCCCAAGTTAAACAATTTAAAGGCAATGCTACCAAATACTAATTGAGTATGTAAACTTCTGACCCACTGGGAATGGGATGAAAGAAATAAATGCTGAAATAAATCATTCTCTCTACTATTATTCTGACATTTCATATTCTTAAAATTGTGGTGATCCTAACTGACCTAAAACAGGTAATTTTTACTAGGATAAAATGTCCTAGTTTAAATGTATTTGGCTAAGGTGTATGTAAACTTCCGACTTCAACTGTAGCTGCTCTACTCAAAAAAATAGATATACTTTTGGCACAGTAGGCCTATTATGGTCCATCAAATCTTATCAGTGACAGACGCCGAAGGCAAAGACGAACATGTTTGAGACTGTGGGCTTTCCGCTCGCAGATGACCATCTCTTCTGCCATTCCATTTCTACGTTGACACATTCAGAGCTAGCCGAGCTAGCTAGGCAGCAACAGTTCAACTAGGCAGAGGTAAAACAGGGTGTGTTTCCACAAATGTCTCAACATTTACAATGAAGAAAATTAAATCGCTTATATCTTGACGACCCACTGCGTGCTCAATGACGGTCTGCCGCGGTCTCAGCGATTGACATGGACTCTTGTGATAAGGTAAAGAGGGATTTTCTCTGCGAAGTAATGACGGACCCGATTATGTCTGGTAACAGGGCACTACTAGCTTTAGTTAGCTAATGGGAATACGAAGCTAGCTAGCTAGGCCCAAAACGTATCTGCAGGTAATAATGTCCCTTTAATGTTTTAGAAGTGTCAGTGATTTTACCCGATGTTTGATTATTGTCAATGATTTGTCATCTAACTAGATCGCTACGCGTATTGGGCACGCGTGTAAGTAAGGCAAGTGAACTAACGTTAGCTGATGGCTAACTAGCCAGTTAGCTAAGCAGCTTTTATACGCATGTCATTTTGGATGGACAATATCTCATCTGTTTCTCCTGATTTGCTGATCTATGTTCTAGATATGTTTTAATTGAGGCTAACTATATTGAGTATCTAACTAAACTAGTTACAGTACTTATACTGTCACAATGTGTTGACATTAGTGACAGTTCATGTCAACATATCGGTTGACATGAACTGACTTAGCTTATGGGGGAACTTTGATGTTTGACACAGTTAAATAACTAGCTAGATAGTTATTATAATACGGACCAGGGTAAGTTAACTAGCTAGGTAGTGAACAGTTACCCGAAACTTCCAGTCTGCAGTGTTGTGTGTGGTAGATTGTTGACAACTAACTAGTCAGCTGATTCGCTCTGGAGGAATGTCCGGTTCTTTTGCATTTGACTACATTCCAGTGAGTGACTCCTGCTGCGCATAGAGTAACTTACACTATGATGCAAGTTAGCTACTCTATTATGTGGCTGACTTACTGTAAGCACCCATTTTTAAAATGTCAGATTTTTCACTGGGCTTAATTCCATGATAGTATATATGGCACCATAGTTTAGGCCACAGAAGGCTGCCGTCTAGTTTACTGCAGGGTATTGTTTTCAGCTGGCTATTTCTTGAACTGAGTTGTTGGTTAAGGCTTGTAATCGGCGCGTGTGACAAATAAATGTGATTTGATTTGGATGAATCCTCCTGTGTCACCATCAAATGCCACTAATGCTGAGTTTTGGTCACAGTGATGTATGATGGTGCATGGGCGATTTCAAGACCCAAGATGGTTTTCATGCTTGTGACTTTAATATATTTTTCAAAATGTAGTGTACATGCACACGCTCGAGCTCGCTCATACACCACCACTCTCTATTGCTCCCTCTCTTGCCCTCCCATTCAACAACAGTAAAAGAACAATACAAGTCTCTTTTTCCAGCTGAGAATGTTAGAAGACAATGAATCAGAGACAAAAGCTTGAAGGACAAGGGTTTGATGGTTGATGGCCCAGTAGTCCCCACCCAGTTTTGCCAGGCCAGTGCTGCTCTGGCTTTTTCACCACACATCTGGAGCTGAGCTCAACTTATAGGAGCAATTAGGGTTAAGTGCCTTGCTCTAGGGCACATCGACAGATTTTTCACCAAGTCGGCTCGGGATTCGAACCAGCCAACTTTCAGGGTGACTGGCCTTACCCTCTAACCGCTAGGCTACCTGCTAATGCATCTTCCATAAACGCTGCTCTTCCATAATTGCTGCTATTCTCTCTCTTCCTCTAACACGCATACACACACACGCCAACCGGCAGCCTTTTCACAATCGCTGCTATTCTCACTCACATCCCAGGCGCTAATCAATCAATCACATACAACTCAGTCTGAACAAACAACATACACCTTCACACCAGCGGAATGGAGAATGGCACCAGCGAGCTAAAGAACCCAGACCTGGACACAGCCAGGGACTCCTGTCCGAGTCTCCCAGCCATGCACACACAATTGGGAGGTTTGGAGTCTCTTTTCCCTGGTGGACTAGGGCTGGAGCCCTACAGCAACTGACTCTGTTGTAGCTAGTTGTGTAATTGGCTTACCTGGTTGGGCCACCGTCCTCACCCTCTCACTGATCCTCTCAGGCCTAATCCTGTAACATCACCTATAGCTACGCAGGCCTACTTCCTGTAACATCCCTCGTACAAAGTAACCAACCCCTCACCCCGCCCCTTACCTAAAGTTTAAATTGACCAACTTCTCTATCAGTATCCTTGTCATCTAAAGTAACACAACCAACCCCTCTGTTTTGTGTAACTAACTTCACCTAATTATCTAAAGTAACCAGCTCTCTTTAGAGTAGACCTAACCATCAACTCATATGGAAACAAAGCATGGTTCATTTAAAATGTCAGATTTTTCACTAGGCTTAATTCCATGACAGTATATGGCACCATAGCTTAGGCCACAGAAGGCTGCCGTCTAGTATACTGCGGGTATTGTTTTCAACTGGCTACGTCACCCCTAGCGCTCTGTGTTGACCAGTCAGGACCCCTGGATCTCTCAGATGTCAGCCCACACTGCCCACGGACAGTACAGTAGCACTGGGAAACAATGGCGGTGTGTGTGGTGTGTGCTCACTGCTGTACTGATGCTGGATTCATACATTCCGACCCTGGCTGGGAGAATGGAGTGTCTTTGTGTCGTGAACTCGTGTCAACTTCCCTCTTCCTCTCAGAATGAAAGGGGGGATGAGGTTGATCTATCCTCTGACCGCAGCTGCCCGCCAGTGATAGGTCTGGACTCCATCTCAATGGCACCTATTGGGCTCTGGTCAAAAGTAGTGCACTTTGAAGGGAATAGGGTGCCATTTGGGACTCAGCAGCAAGTCCCGATGTGTTAGCTGGGCAGGAAGGCCTGTGATTCAGTCACACATGATGTCAATGGTCAGTTTTGATAAGAAGTGAACCTAGATAAACAGTCCAATGGTCATGACTTAGTAGTCAGACCCATTTCAGTGTTTCCATATCAGTGTTTAAAGTCTGCTGAAGCAGCATTCACCAGGACTACAAACAAACACAAATGAATTTAATTGATAGCAAAATGTGATTTGGTCGGGGCAACAGAGCAGGGTGGGGGGTGAGGAGAGGGAACAGTGGGGAGGGGTTTCTTCAGTTTCACCCAGAGCCACCCAGAACCCACCATCCAGACAGACTTGTAAAAGCTCATTGAGAGTGCTTTGACTACATTCCTTTAAGACACTGAGCTGCTTGACTGTTGTAAATATTTCCAGCTAGTTATATTTTCGCAGCTTTGACCCAGGCTGTCACCCTGTTGCTGTCCATCTAGTGGCCTACAGTATCTTTCCACTCCTCCAATCCACTGATGATACCAATACTAGAGGTATGCTGCATCTCATCTGAGGTATCCAAACCCTGGAGGACATTGTTTGAAACAATGGATAATTGTCATCCTTTGTTTTTATTTTCAGAGAGGTAGGCCTCTGTTGACTTGACATGATACTGTGGTTTGTGATGTGTAGGCTAGCTGTACAGGTATGTTTGACACATACTTTGTTGACACATACATTTTATGATGGATATTTTATGACCTGTATTTATTTTTATTTCATCACAGCCCTCCTCCCTCCACACACCCACGCACACCACACACACACACACATACCATACAACACATACATACCACACACGCATACCACAAACCACCACCTCTGTCCCTGTGGCATGATGGCAAATGAGGTAGACCCACAGAATTAAGTAGAACAATTGAATTAAAGGATCTTTGTAGGCCGGGTCCTAGTTGACGTTGTCTTTAGAGACCTTATGTAACACATAGTTAGCTACTAGTGTGATCTCTCTGGGAAGAATGAGCAGCTAAATATAGCTGGCCCATAAAGTCCTCCTGAAGATGCTGGGTGACTGAGTCATTACTACCCCGGCTCTGCTGGTTGCTCTCTGGTGGCTCTGAGGTGAAGTTTCCCCTAGGTACAGATCTAGGATCAGCTTCCCTCCCCAATCCTACCCTAAACCAATAGTGGGGGAAATGCAAAACTAACTCAAGATCAGCATCTAAGGGGCAACTTCAGGGCCAGACTTGACCAGGCGGGCCATAGGAAAGGAATGTCTCGGGACAGAATGCTGATGGTAGGAGTGCTACTAGCGTTTAATGTTAGTGGTAGCTGGTAGGGAGAGGGCTCTTTGGATGAAAGGAGCAAAAAAAAATACAAATGAAGCATAACAGTTCCAAGGCACTCCCTAAAAATGCTGTATTGTGGTGGCCTACCTTAATAGGAAGGGTTAGGCTAAAAGCACAGGTATTGGACTGTGTGTTTCTTAGGCCCTCAGTCAGTCATGTTTCTTGAGTACAAGGAAACAGTACTCTGCTCTCACAACCACTCTGATCTGATCAGTGTCAGACTAACCAGGAGTGTTTCTATTGCACCAGGTTACATGTTGCTGTGTCTGTCTGCTACACTCACACGTCTCCTGATCACACAGCTCTAAGGTCAACACTTTGTTAGGCTTTCATCGTCTGTGACCGAATTGGCACCTATTCCTATATAAGTAAGTAGCCTTGTCCACATTAAAACAGCACATAGCGCAGGAACTATCGCCTGGTTCGTTAGGCAGCTTGATGTACTGTAGTGTAGCCTAATGGTTAGAGCGTTGGGCCAGTAACCGAAAGGTTGCAAGATCGAATCCGTTACCTGAGAAGGTAAAAATCTGTCATTCTGCCCCTGAACAAGGCAGTTAATCCCACTGTTCTAGGTCGTCATTGTAAATAAGAACCAATTCCTAACTATCTTGCCTAGTTAAATTAAAAAATACCCTGGGCAGGATGCTAGGTTATGTGCCCTGGTCAAAAGTAGTTCACTATTGTAATAAGGTGTATTTTCAGAGACAGCCATTGACTCCAATCTCCATTCTCAGACCCAGTGAAAAGTTGTGTCTCTTGTTGCCATTTTGTTTCATTTGTGTGAAGGAACCAGGTCTGTTGTTTTGGCTGTGTCGTGGTGATGTTGCCAGATGAAGTCATGAGTTATGTTAATAATTAGTCTAGCCTGGCTTCACCCCAGCGAGCTGCTCTTAGGTAATCAGTACTCAGACTTTGTGGTCCAGTCATATAGCCTATGGGCTGTCAGTCTCTTAATCAGATATCAATGTTTACTACTGACTGACAGCCTACTCTCCAGTCCTGTGTGATTGATCTTAGACCTAAATGTCTATGGATTGTTGATGGATCATTGATGTCACCCCTTGGGTTACTAAAATAACTAAGTTCCAGGAAGACTTCACACCGTRAGTGTGCTGTTGGTACCAGCTGATCTTTGTCCTTGTCCATTTCTCCCTGATTGGCCCACATTCACCTGAACATAACCTAATATGGGGTCACTTGAACTGCTCTTCTTTTGGCACAACAGTGAGAGGTCTATCACTCCTGAGTCTGTCTGGTGCATTGCGAGGTGATCCTGTCCAGTCAGGTTATGTCCTGTTTTGTCTGGTTATGTCTTGTCAGGTTATGTCTTGTCCAGTCAGGTCTTGTCCTGTCAGGTCCTCTCCTCTCCTGTCAGGTCCTGTCTGTGACGTCCGTGTCTGACTGCCTCTGTCTCTCCTTGCAGGATGTGAAACTGTCAGCTGAAGTGGAGCCGTTTATCCCACAAAAGAAAGGTCTGGAAGGAGCGCTGGTCACCATGAGCCTGTCTGGAGGAGGAGAAGGAGGAGGGGGGGTAGAGCCCACCCCTATCCCCAACTACCTCATCACCTGCTACCCTTTTGTCCAGGAGAACCAACCCAACAGGTAGGTACATCACCCTATATAATGCACCCTACATCTTATAGTCCCTAAATCATGCAGCCTACACCCTATATAATGCACCCTACATCTTATAGTCCCTAAATCATGCACCCTACACCCTATATAATAGTCCCTAAATCATGCAGCCTACACCCTATATAATGCACCCTCCATCATATAGTCCCTAAATCATGCAGCCTACACCCTACATAATGCACCCTATATAATGCACCCTTCATCTTTTAGTCCCTAAATCATGCAGCCTACACCCTACACACTAAGGGCAGGTTTCCTGGACACAGATTAAGCCTAGTCCTGGATTAAAAACYATATTCAATGGGGAATTTCTGAGCACATGCCTTTTCATTCAAAACTAGGCTTCATCTGTGTCTGGTCAACTGACCCTAAGAGCCTGAGGTGCGACTGTCACTGATATAATGAATCTGTATTAGAAGTACCCTGCCTCTGTCCCTGAGCCGCTGACAGTTAGCCTAGCATTAGCTCGGAAAGAATCTCCATGKAGTCCAGKAATATTCCTGTTTCTGACACTCCAGGAATGTGTCCATGTCAGTGGGAAAACTGATGGGGTCTTCCTTCTGATTCACCTAAGGAAACCCCCATAAACAGTGTGAGTGTTACACACAGCTAGGCTGTGAATGATCAGTTACCACCCAGGGATGTGATCAGGGCATAAAAATATACCAGGCACTCCGATTTATTTTACCAGCCAAAATATTTTTTCCTACATGTATATAAAAACACACCAAAAACAGATGACCATGCTTTGTAACGTTTCTAAAACAAGAAATGTGATATTGCTCAATTTCATTTTTTGTGACTGGATTTTTTAAAACCAAAATATCATAGACAAATTGTTTAGCTGGCCCTTTAAGGCAGGAGTAACCTTGGTGTGTGAGATTTGGATCTGACTCTTTGCTATCAGTTGAAGCAACGGACTCAAACTAACGTTGAAAAAACTACTGAACTTGTGAGCAAGACAATGTAAATAGCCAAGAACACGAGGACAAAGTCTCACTTGTAGACGTTTGTAGAAATTAGACCAACTTTTATGCCTGTGCACAGTGCCTCCAAAAATTAATCTATCAGCATTTCACTCAGTGCCTACAGCTGCGCCAGATGGACATACAGTTGAAGTCAGAAGTTTACATACACCATAGCCAAATACATTTAAACTCAGTTTCACAATTCCTGACATTTAATCCTAGTAAAAATTCCCCGTCTTAGGTCAGTTAGGATCACCACTTTATTTTAAGAATGTGAAATGTCAGAATAATAGTAAGAGACTGATTTATTTCAGCTTTATTTATTCATCACATTCCCAGTGGGTCAGAAGTTTACATACACTCATTTAGTATTTGAGCATTGCCTTTAAATTGTTTAACTAAGGTCAAACTTTGCGGGTAGCCTTCCACAAGCTTCCCACAATAAGTTGGGTGAATTTTGTCCCATTCCTGCTGACAGAGCTGGTGTAACCGAGTCAGGTTTGTAGGCCTCCTTGCTCGCAACACGCTTTTTTAGTTCTGCCCACACATTTTCTACAGGATTGAGTCAGGGCTTTTGATGGCCACTCCAATACCTTGACTTTGTTGTCCTTAAGCCATTTTGCCACAACTTTAGAAGTATGCTTGGGTCATGTCCATTTGGAAGACCCATTTGCGACCAAGCTTTAACTTCCTGACTGGTGTCTTGAGATGTTGCTTCAATATATCCACACAATTTTCCTCCCTCATGATCCATCTATTTTGTGAAGTGCACCAGTCCCTCCTGCAGCAAAGCACCCCCACAACATGATGCTGCCACCCCGTGCTTCACGGTCGGGATGGTGTTCTTCGCCTTGCAAGCATCCCCCTTTCTCCAAACATAGTGATGGTCATTATGGCCAAACAGTTCTTTTTGTTTCATCAGACCAGAAGACATTTCTCCAAAAAGTGATCTTTGTCCCCATGTGCAGTTGCAAACCGTAGTCTGCTTTTGTATGCGTTTGGAGCAGTGGCTTCTTCCTTGCTGAGCGGCCTTTCAGGTTATGTTGATATAGGACTCGTCAACTTAGTGTATGTAAACTTCTGACCCGCTGGAATTGTGATTAAGTGAAATAATCTGTCTGTTAACAATTGTTAGAAAAAGCACAAAGTAGATGTCCTAACCAACTTGCCAAAACTATAGTTTGTTAACAAGAAATTTGTGGAGTGGATGAAAAACGAGTTTTAATGACTCCAACCTAAGTGTATGTAAACTTCCCACTTTAGCTGTAGGATTGATATTTCTTTGTGGAATTAGCAGCTATGAAACAAAATAGTTGAAATACTTTGAAAACAGATACTGCAACATTTCCTGAACACTAACTCACATGTGCTCAGACTTGACTTCTGACTTTTTATTCAGGAATGTAATGCTCKCACTGTAGAGCCCTGCACATTGACCACCCACCAATGGGGTTGGTGAAATATACATTTTTACCCGCAGGTGTCGGGTGTTCATTTTATGCCCTGGATGTGATCGAGAGCTGTATACCTGTGTGTGTGTCCTGTGCGTTTCTCTTTGTCAGGGGTGATCTGCCTCATGCTGCACGTTCCTTTCTTCGTTTCCTTCCTGTCTGTTTTGAATAGCAGGAAGTGGTCTGCGCTCTAGACCGCTGGCTGTGAAAATGTCAGCTGGATCCTTATCAGCCAGTGACACACACACACACACACACACACACACACAGTCAGCTCTACACTGATAGCAGTGTAACAAGCTTTGTCTTAATTTGACACAGTTGTCCCTGGCCTCCTCTGGGTATATTAGTCCTAATATGTTGCAGTATATTCATACAATCATCACTACACCAATCATTTCTCCTCTCCCTCCCCTCTACAGACAACAGCACCACATGTATAGCGGAGGAGGGGACCTGCGCTGGCAGCAGCCCAACCCCAGCCCAGGTGGTCCGTACCTAGCTTACCCCATCCTGTCCTCCCCYCAGCCTCCAGTCTCCAACGACTACACCTACTACCAGATCATGCCTGCCCCCTGCCCCCCCATGATGGGCTTTTACCAGGTAGGTAGCTGAAATGTTAGGTGGTTAGAGGCAGACCAGTAGTCAGAAGGTTGCTAGTTCAARTCCTGGGCGAGGAGATATAACAAGGAAGTGAATTAGCAACCCGGAGGGCTGCTGGTGTCAGATCCCAGGTACTATTCACTTTAGCATGGTAGGTAGTGGAGTGTGTGTGAATGTTTGTCACAGCTGGAAAATACAGTTGTTCTGTTCCTCTACCAGCCCTTCCCAGGAACGTACGCCGGGCCCCTGAGACATGGACTATAATAACATGAAACATTATTTTGTATTTGACGTTATACGACCCAATTAATGGTATTAATGAATTCATTCATTGATGGTATTAATTGATAATGTAATCAATAATGTAAAAATGATGTATGGACCTGAGCACCTTGTATTAGGGTAGACCAGCAGAATAACATGTTTGACCTCTAACCTCTTACCTTGGGTAGAACGGCAGGTCTGACCATGCCCTCCCTCCTCTCTGATTAGCTAGTCCAAACACCTGTCCGAGAGGGGCCGGTCTCTCGCTGACGTCAGCTGATACAGGGTTTACCACGCCAGGCTG
>NW_019947641.1:0-18457 GCF_002910315.2 Salvelinus sp. IW2-2015
AGAGAGATTCAGTCCTCAATACCCATCAGTCCTAATACCTCGTCCTTCATACCCATCATCCTCCATACCCCATCAGTCCCTCCTACCCATCAGTCCTTCATACCCATCATTCCTTCAATACCCATCAGTCCTTCATACGCCATCAGTCCTTCAATACCCATCATCCCTCAATACCGCATCAGTCCTCAATGCCTCATCAGTCCTTCAAACCCATCAGTCCTCAATACCCATCAGTCCCTCAATACCCTCAGTCCCTCAATACCCTCCAGTTCTTCAATACCCATCCAGTCCTTCAACTACCCATCAGTCTCAAATACCCATCAGTCTTCAATACCAATCAGTCCTCAATACCGCACAGTCCTCAATACCCATCAAGTCCTTCAATACCACATCTTCAATACCCATCAGTCCCCTCAATACCCATCAGTCCTTCAATACCCATCAGTCCTCAATACCCATCAGTCCCCTCAAACCCATCAGTCCCTCAATACCTCATCAGTCCTTAATACCATCAAGTGCCTCATACCCATCAGTCCCTCAATACCCCATCAGTCCCTCATACCCATTCAGTCCCTTCAATACCATATCAGTGACAATGACAAGTCGACAGGACAGGTTACTATCACTGGCAGCAATGGAATGACAAGTCAAGGACAGGCTACCCTATCATTGGCAGCATGAATGACAAGTGCGAGAGAACAAGGCTACCTATCACTGGCAGCATGAGACAAGTCAAAGGACAGGTTATCCTATCACTGGCAGCATGAATGACAAGCTTAAGGAGCAGGCTACTATCACTGGCAGCGTGATAGACAAGTCAAGGACCAGGTTACCTATTCAACTTGGCAGCATGAATGACAAGTCATAGGACAGGCTACCTATCATTGGCAGCATGATGTACAAGTCAAGGCAGGCTACCTATCACTGGCAGCGTGAGAACAAGTCAAGGAACAGGTTCACTATCACTGGCAGGCATGAATGACAAAGTCGAGAACAGGCTACCTATCACTGGGCAGCCATGAAGAAAGCTCGAGGACCAGCGTGTAACTACTGGCAGCATGAATGACAAGTCAAGGACAGGTTACCTATCACTCTGGCCGCGTGAAACTGACAAGGTCGAGGACAGGTTACCTATCACTGGGCAGCATGAATGACACAGTCAGGACAGGTTTTACTATCACTGGCAGCGTGAATGACAAGCTCAAGGACAGGTTACTATCACTGGCAGCATGAAATGACAAGTCGAGGACAGGTTACTATCACTGGCAGCGGTGAACTGACAAGTCAAGGACAGGCCACCTATCACTGCAGCAATGAATGACAAGTCAAGGACAGGCTACCTATCATTGGGCAGCATGGAATGACAAGTCAAGGACAGGCCTACCTATCACTGGCAGCGTGAATGACAAGCAAGGACAGGCACCTATCACTGGCAGCGTGAATGACAAGTCAAGGACAGGCTACCTATCACTGCGCATGAATGACAAGTCGAGGACAGGTTACCTACACTGGCAGCGTGAATGACAGTCAAGGACAGGCTACCATCACTGCAGCATGAATGACAGTCAAGACAGGCTACCTATCAATTGGCACATGAATGACAAGTCAAGGACAGGCTAAAATATCATGGCAGCGTGAATAACAACAGGGTGTGATCATGTTGTGTCCAACTATGTTCACTACTAGGGTGTAATACTGTTTGTGTCAACATGTTCACTCTAGGGGTGTGATCAATGCTTGGTCAACCATGTTCACCTACTAGGGTGTCGAATAATGTGTCAACATGTTTCCACTAGGGGTATGGATACTGTTGTGCTCAACATGTTTCACTACTAAGGGTGTGATAAATGTTGTGTCAACAAGCAAGTATTAAGCTATAGCATTTTTCCACATCAGAATGAGGTAAGTGTCAATCAAGCCAGGATAGAAGGAGAATGTTGAATAGGAGAAAGAGATGTTGAATTAAGGAGAAAGAGAAATGTTGAATAGGAAACGCGAATGTTGAATAGGCAGAGAGAGAATGTTGAAATAGAGACAGAGAATGTTGAATAGGAGAAAAGACTGTTGAATAGGGAGAAAGAGATGTTGAATAGGAGAAAGAGAAAGTGAATGGAGAAAATGTTATAGGAATGAGAAGTGAAGAGAAAGAGAATGTTGAATAGGAGAAGAGAATGTTGAATAGGAGAGGAGCAATGTTGAAATAGAGAGAAACTGGAGTTGATAGGAAGACAGAGTAATGTTGAATAGGAGAAAGAGAATGTTGAATTAGGATAGATGGAAATGTTGAATAAGGAGAGAGAAATGTTTGAATAGGAGAAAGAGAATGTTGAATAGGAGAAGAGAGTATAGGAGGGAGAATGTTGAATAGAGAAAGAGAATGTTGAATAGGAGAGAAGCTTGAATGGAAAATGTGAATAGGAGAAAATGTAATAGGACAAATGTGAATAGGAAGAGAAGTTGAATAGAGAGGAGCATGTTGATATGAGATGTAGATGGTAATTTACTTGGCTCAGTGAAATCCACCTTTCATAAAGGATTTCTATGAAATATATCATTGTACTGCTAGCCATCCTTTCATCTCAATGACACAGACGTTTTGGTAATAGACTGTCCACTTTATACTGCCGTTTCTCAATTCACAGTTTTCTAGTGCAAGAGCTCAGAATATCTCTATTAAATCTACTTATCACACAGACAGCTTTCATTAAATTACATGAAATTTAAATTAATATTCTTTATGTCCCGAAGGAGGCATAGAAACAGCAAACAACCCGCAGGAACAAACACAAGTATCCAGACTTCAGTCAGAACTTCCTGCTCCTGTTCAGGCCAATCACCAATCAGCACCAGTACTTTATAGTTTGTTACCCTGTAGCTACCGTCATTAACTCGTTTAACAAGGCCGCAGGTGCAGGGGCCGCAGTGTGTGTGGTGTGTGTGTGTATTAGGGGAAAGGGGCTGACGTTCTGTCGCAGGAGGCCTCCTCCACAGCTGGATCCACACACCACACGCACACACGCACGACACGAACCACGACGCACACGACACCACGCCGACGCACGCAGCACGAGCACACAACCACACACACACACACACATCAACACACACAACACACACACACACACACACACACACACACCACAACACACACACACAAACAACACAACACGCTGCTGGTCACATTGTGCTGTAGAAAGTGAAATGGAGGGAGAGAGAGAATGGGGATAGAGGAGAGGGAGGCGGAATGAGGGGGCAGGATGAGGGAGCAGGAATGAGAGAGAGGCGAGACAGGAATGAAAGGGAGGCAGAATGGGGGGGAACAGACGAGAAAGAACACGATTAGGCCACATTATACCTGGCTCTACATGCACCTTTGTCTTGATCTGTCCTCAATTCTGATTGTTCCCACTTTGTAGCACAGGTGTAGATGATTAAAAGATCACATTGTGGACTACTGAATTTTGATCAGATTTTACAAGTGTAATGGCAAGGATCAGGATAAGATGTAATCAGGATAAGATCAGGACAATGGACAACAATGTAAGCGGCAGTCATAAACGGGCTAGAAAGGAAAAGGGCAAGGGAAAAAAGAGGGGAAGAAAAGGGGAAAGAAAAAAGGAGACAGACGGGTAGAGAGAGGAGACAGACAGACGGGTAAGAGGAGAGGAGACAGACAGACGGGGTAGAGAGAGGAGACAGACAGAGGTAAGAAGAGAGGAGACAGACAGTAAGAGAACCAGGGTAGAGAGAGGCAGACAGAACGGGTAGAGAGACAGGGGAGAGGAGAGGACAGACGGAGAGAGAGACGAAGGGTAGAGAGAGGCGACGTGAGCAGGGGAGCAGGGACAGACAGCGTAGAGGAGGAGACACGACAGACAGGGTAGAGAGAGGAGACGAGACAGACAGGGTAGAGGAGGGAGACAGACAGACGGGTAGAGAGAGAGACAGACGGGTAGAGAGAGGAGCAGACAGAGGTAGAGGGGAGACGAAGACAGGGAACAAGACAGGCAGGTAAGAAGAGGAGCCCAGACAGGGTAGAGAGAGGAGACAGACAAGGGTAGAGAAGGAGACAGACAGGTAGAGAGAGGAAGACAAGGGTAGAGAGAGAACCAGACAAGGTGTAGAGAGAGGAGGCAGACGGGTAGAGAGAGGAAGACAGAACAGGGTAGAGAGAGGAGACAGACAGGGTAAGAGAGAGGAGACAGAACAGGGTAGAGAGAGGAAGAGCAGAGAGAGAGACAGACAGGGTAAGAAGAGAGGAGACCGAGACAGGTGAGGAGGAGACAGACAGGTAGAGAGAGGAGACAGTACAGGGTAAGAGAGGAGAAAGGTAGAGAGAGGAGAAGACCGGGTAGAGAGAGAGACAGACAGGTAGAGAGAGGAGAACAGACAGGGTAGAGAGAGGAGAAGACAGGGTAGAGAGAGGAGACGACAGGGTAGAAGAGAGACAGGGAGAGAGAGGAGACAGACAGGGTAGAGAGAGGACCAGACAGGGTGAGAGAGGAACAGACAGGGTAGAGAGAGGAGAAACGACAGGGTAGAAGAGGAGACAGACAGAAGTAGAGAGAGGAGACAGCCAGGTAGAAGAGAGGAGACACGACAGGGTTAGAGAGAGGAGACAGACAGGTAGAGAGCGAGACAGACAGGGTAGAGAGAGGGAGACAGACAGGAGTAAGAGACGAGAGACAGACAGGGTAGAGAGAGGAGACAGACAGGATCAGAAGAGGAGACAGACAGGGTAAGAGAGGAAGACAGACAGGGTAGAGAAGGAACAGACAGGGTAGAGAAGGAGACAGCAGGGAGAGAGAGGAGACAGACAGGGTAGAGAGAGGAGCACAGACAGGGTAGAGAAGAGGAGAGCAAACGACCATCAGCAGCAGCCATCTGCTCTTCTCCTGTTAATGAACAAAGCAACAGCAGGAGTCGAGGCACTCAGCTCCGCTCCAAATACCGCGGTTCATTTTTATTGACAAGAAACACACACACTTTAATGTATTAGGCTTGATTAAAAACGGGGAAGGACAATCTTTCAGACCTTACATGCCTCTCCGCTTCAAGTCAACTAATGGGTAATGGATGCCTAGGCTGTGTTCCTGAGGAAGAGTCACTCATGTTGATCTGACTCATAGCCACGGATTTGAAGTAATGCTGTAACATTCACTATGCCTCTGGAAGAAAGGCTCTAGGAAAGTACATTGTATCATTGAGTAACCTATACTAAGGTCCCAATGTTTAAAGGGGCAATCAGCGGTTGCTACATCCATTTTGGCACTTAATTTGTATAAATGAATGATATGTACCCCATTGATTCTTGAAAGAATATATGTTAAATGCCTATGAACTCAGTTCAACTGTCGTACCCGCTCAAACCCAAAATATAAGCTTGTTTACTGCCAGTGTTTATAAACAAGTAAATGTTACAAACACGATATGCGCCCCAAAACCATGGTTGCAATGAACATTTTGATATCATGGATGGTCAGTCCTTGCATCAATAGCTCTAACTATAAACTGTAGATAAGGTGGAATTTCTAGCTCATCCCTCAGCCTTTTACCGAGACAGGGGCGGGAAAACGCTTTGTTATTGTTTTCTACTGCTGAATTGCTCGCTTTAAGTGTAGCAAGCAGACGATGGAGCTAATTTGGAATGTGAATGATAACAAGACGGGCCTGATTCCATCATTAAACTGTAGGCCTACGATATACTTTGTAATGTAATCATCATTGATTGTAATATGGTTAGTCTCAGAGCCACAGCTGGCTGTACTCCAAACCTCCCCATTGTCAATCACTATATTGTTAGCGCTAACAAAAAAAACCAAAAATGAATTGATAATAAACTCCCATATTACAGCTCAAGATGATGATGATGATGATGTTCATCTCGCCGTTTATATACGGTGGGTCCCGTGCGCAGCACATATCAAATACAAAAGATGGCTGGTAGACAAACAAGCTAATTTATCTCCGAGCCCTCGCGGCGGGAACAAATGCAGACTTTTCTCACCTAACCGAAGCTAATGTTGATTTTTTTCTCTTTTCATTCCTCCACTTTTAGCAGCTGGTGCTGCGCGTTTCACATCACTCAAATGAAGACAATCTTGTTTTCATTAATTTCCAACAACAGTGAGTTTCTTGTATGGAGAATTAAAAACGAGTCTGTGATGCCCATCATTTGTCTTGATGATAGACTGGGGGCCCAACCAGAGATGCAGTACACCTACATACGGTTTGCCTGGTAGATATATCTATTAAATGCTGTCGTTATTTTGATACGACCACAAATGTGTCTTACCTGCTCCACAACACACATTTGGGGGGAAGCAAATGTCAGCCACAGTGCAGGGCACCTTGCAGGGGCATGTTGAAAGGGGGACAACTACCTGCCAATCCAGTAAGCCTTGTAACAGTTCATCTTGCACCCTTAAAAAACAAGCAAACACCACCCAAGATTAAGGTAGTAGGGGTTAAGCTAGCCCCTCCAACACATTCCCTGCTGTCACTCTGCTCTCACTCAACAAAAACTGTCCTCTCACAATTTTTGGAGATATTTCACAAAACCATTTTTGATAAATTGATTAAAAAAAACTTCAAATGTTGAAAAAGTTTTAGATATATACAATATATTAGATCTATAGTTGTTGTTAAATATACAATACAAGCCCTTAAGATTAAATATCAAGAGAGAAACATGTAGATTATTTTTGAGTATGTAGTAATAATGTTGGATAGTGCACTTGGATGAGTCAGCTTGGCCCGCCCACCAAGGGGCAGTTTATCCCCTTAAGTGGTTGTGATACTGTGGGTTTTCTACCTCGTTCTTCTCATGTCAGGTTTTTTTTCCGTTATGTATACAACTTCCGAACTCGAGACTCAAGCTTAAGAACGGCTAGTGAAAGGACTAACTGCTTATAGCTTAGCTCAGCCACTCACTTTTGTGGCAGTGACTTAAATGTGCCGATGAGTTCAGCTAGTCTAGTTACATAAGCTGCAAAGAGTGCAGCTAGCAACCTCCTTACTTCCAGATCGTCTGAGGTAAAATACATTAAAAAGATAACGTAGCTTAATCGCAGTTGTAAATGTTTCCACTAGTGACTGATAGCTTTACAGTTAATGTTACTTTATAGCCTTTTAGTTATTTTACACAGCATTTTATGTCATATATCTAGATAGCTAAGTGTTTGAGAGAGCTTTTAAATTAGCAWYTCTCCCCCTGTTTTCAGTCACAGGTGGGGACTGGATTAGGTGTGAGCCGTGTAGGAGTTGAACTCATGAGTTGTGCTCCAATTTGACTGRGGATAGCTTTATTTGTGACCKACAGTACCAGTCAAAAGTTTGGACACACCTACTCATTCAAGGGTTTTTCTTWATTTTTTACTATTTTCTACATTGTWGAATAATAGTGAAGACATCAAAACTATGAAATAACACATATGGAATTATGTAGTAACCAAAAAAGTGTTAAACAAATCAAAATATATTTTATATTTGAGATTCTTCAAAGTAGCCACCCTTTGCCTTGTTATTCTACAATGCAGAAAATAGTCAAAATAAAGAAAAAACCCTTGAATGAGTAGACGTGTCCAAACTTTTGACAGGTACTGTAGGTCACAAATACAATAGCAGAACATAAGAAAGTTGCCACATCAATGTTACACTGAATGAATTAGTTAAGTTGTTATTAAATGTTATACCCTAATGTAATTTAATATTATTAGTTATATTCCATTCCAATATTCCATTCCAATTAAAAACATTTTTAATTAATTAAAAACAACTATTGAAAACCTTTTGATCCTGAATGTAATTTTAAAGACTGTTGGGATATAAAACCTTTCATTATTTAAATCATATTTAGTGCGATTGTACATCATGGATTGTATTGAAAAGGAACARCAACGAACAAAGGAAATGAATGTGCAGGTGAGTTAAAAAGAGGGACTTTACATCAAATCTCCTCATAGTGCGGATATAAATGGTGACACCATTTCCCCCCCACATATTTTATTTAAATAATTAAAATAAAAACAACTAGACTTAGCTTTTAACTATTACTTACTAAATAAAACAGATTAAATGGATTTTAACACACTTGTGTGAAACCCTATGGCACAATCTTCTACCGGGGTAACTGGCACCGCAGGCACTTTAAAACACCYGTTTCCTAAAAACATTTCATGAAATAACTAAGAGTGAACTATAGCCATTTATTTCCCTGTAAGGTTTATTCGCCAAAGCATGACCTTTATCCACGTACAATTGTTTTTCTCCAAATGTAGCTTTTTTGTGTCAGCAATTAGACATTGTTCTTATGGGGGCTAGTTACCCCCTAGTTCCCTACCTCCTTCGCTCTTATTGTGCAGAGACATTTTCCTGAGATCTCCAATTGAAAGATATTTCTTTTTTATTTAACTAGGCAAGTCAGTTAAGAACAAATTGTTATTTACAATGACGGTCTACCCCGGCCAAACCCTAACGACGCTGGGCCAATTGTGGATGCCGCCCTATGGGACTCCCAATAACAGCCGGCTGTGATACAGCATGGAATCGAACCAGGGTCTGTAGTGACACCTCTTGCACTGAGATGCAGTTCCTTAGACCACTCAGGAGCCCAGGTGTTCTTTTCAGAGAATTACTCAACAGAAGAACATTGCAGATTTTGTATCTACACTTATTTATGACTCGTTTTAATTTAACTAGGTAAACTTTTCTACTRGTAAACTGGATAGTACTTCTGAATCATCATGATCTAATGAGTAAGTAAAGAAACACTGCCACCTTGTGGATATRAAATGCAACTGGTTTTAATATTGCGTTCCATCCATCATTGACAATCCTGGACACTTCGAGAGAGAGAAAAAAAAAAAACTTTGACATGCTAGACGTTGAAGAAAAAAAACGGACATTAAATTCATATAAAACKACACACAATTCGCAATAAATTAGACTTTTTTACACATCCAAAAAGCCATAAAGGAATTGAAAACAACCCATCATTGTAGCACTGTGTGATGATCGGAGTGCAAACATAGGTTCCTCAGTCAGAAGAAAAGCACTGAACGGACAACCTATATGATGAGGGAAGGGTACTGAACATGGATATCAGGGCAGTTGCAGTCATTCATTCGCCAGACTGCACACACCAAGCTGATGACAGAACACAAAAGTCAAGGAGAATTGGCCACTGATGTTGCCAGACCAAATGTTACACCACACCACCATTCTTCAAATGAAGCCAGGGGTCAAATCCAGAGGCACGAGGAATAGGTCAGGGTAATAGACGCTCACTATTGGCAATTTTGTGAAACTTGACAGCGTGAAAGTCTTCCGCTCAGCAGAATATTCTGTTGGGATCGGTCTCGCGATCTTCAGTTGTCAGAGAGCCTGGAAACAGAAGGCAGACAAATATTGGCATATTTTTACACATTAAGTGGTTGACTACAGGTCAACATGAACAGTGGCAGGGAGAATGGAGGTATCTAGATCCATCGCAGAAAGAATCTAGCGCTATCAGATGACATATGGACTCATTAAAACAGTGGCAGTTATGTGAAGGTAACCAAGCTTGAACCTGTCCTGTACAAGGCAGAGCTATACAGGGCTCCCAACCCTGTTCCTGGAGAGCTACCAGTCCTGTACAGAGCAGAGTCTAATACAGGGCTCCCAACCCTGTTCCTGGAGAGCTACAGTCCTGTACAGAGCAAGTCTAATACAGGGCTCTCCAACCCGTGCCTGGAGAGCTACAGTCCTGTACAGAGCAGAGTCTAATACAGGGCTCCCAACCCTGTCCCTGAGAGCTACAGTCCTGAACAGAGCAGAGTCTAATGGGCTCTCCAACCCTGTTCCTGGAGAAGCTACAGTCCTGTACAGAGCAGAGTCTAATCAGGGCTCCCCACACCTGTTCCTGGAAGCAACAGTCCTGTACAGAGCAGAGTCTAATACTGGCTCTCCAACCCTGTTCCTAGAGAGCTACCGTCCTGTACAGAGCAGAGTCCATTTAGTCCAGTCCTATGTGAGTCTCTATAGCTGGGCAGGGGACAAATTGGTCCAGACAACATTTGTCTCAAAGTCTGGCAACCTTGTTCTATGTGCTGTATAGACTCCGTTCTGTAAGTACCTACCCTGTCCCTGAACAGGGCCTTACTTTTAGTGAATCGGAGGCTTTACGTAGCTCCTTGATGACAGAGGACAGGGCCTCTGGGTTGATGCCTGCTCACACAGCCTGACACAGATAGACAGAGACTCCATGTCCAGTCCTGTGTTCAATAGCCATGAGATCTCCAGCAGCACTTGTGGGGAAAGTAGGAAGAAAATAACACATGAAATTGGCCCCCTAGCTACCCATTGTCTGCATACAACGAGCGTATCGTTTAAACCATGTCACCTTCAAGATAAGTGTTCTTACTAATACTGCTGTGTGGTGGATTGTTGCCATGGGTACAGAACGAAATGTGATAAACTAGCAGCTAGCTAAAGTTACCTAGCTAACTACCTTACTGTCAAGCCAATCTTTAGGCATTGCAATCAATAGTGTGTCACATTTGTAAAACACACATCTAGGTTCTACAACAGACATTATCATGAACCTAGCAAGCTGACGTTAGCTAACTCACCATCCATTGTTTCTCGGACAGCATTCATGTTGTTAGCATTAGCACTGCTAGCCATGATCAGTTCGTGTGGGACCTCCGAGATTACTCAACAGCAACTTCAACAGTTCAAGCTGATTTACAAAAATACTTCTACTATCACAACCCCGTCATTTGGATAAATAGAAATAGTATACTTGTTGATAAAGTCTACCATGAGTATATACTTTGCTAGTTAGCTACAACCACACACAACCGAAAGGAAGTAACGTCAATGTAAATTTGGAGCGTTCTGAAATCTTCAATCTGATTGGTTATCAGGCACTTCCTATAATTTCTATTGTAATGGCGCTGTGGAAAATTGAAATAAACGTTTGAAACAACTGACTCTGGAACCTTATTTTGGTTGTGTTGAAAACTTCTGCAGCTGCTGTAAGTATCAGGCCCCAATATCAAATAACATATCGAATAGATCTATCAAATGAACCTCTCAGAATAGTTGCTAAAGCCTTAGCTAGCCAGGCATTTAACGAAACGTTTGGGATAGCTAGTAGTACTAGATTGTGGGCCCCAAAATAGCCGCTATCTTTTAAAAGTTTTCTCTGTGATGATAGTAATTAAGTAACAGTAATGTTTGGCTTTCTCTAGTACTTAGTGATCTTTGATTAGCATACTATTTATACTGGATCAAAGCTGATTAATGTTCCTGCATCAATAGGTTCAGGTTTGTGGTCAGACTATGGGAGATATTCCAGTGTCCAGATCACTCCTGAGACTCCAGGGAGGGCAGCTACCGTAACCCCTTCGAGAGCCCAACGACTACCATCGCCTGCAAGAATCCGTGGTCCCCAGCCCTCTGTCAAGTCCTCCAAGACCTCCGACTGTAAGTGTAAACACACAGTATAACTGCTCCCTCGCCCGGACCGGCCGAACCAGGGACCCCTCTGCACACATCAACAACTGACACCCACGAAGCGTCGTTACCCATCGCTCACAAAAGCGCAACCCTTGCAGAGCAAGGGCAACACATTCTAGGTTTCAGAGCAAGTGACGTAACTGATTGAAATGCTAGAGCGCGTACCGCAACTAGCTAGCCATTTCACATCCGTTACATGTACAAAACATTGAGTTGCATTGCTTGCCCAGAACAGCCTCTGTCGTCGGGGCATGGACTACAAGGTGTAGAAAGCGTTCCACGGGGAAGCTGGCCCATATTGACTACAATACTTCCCAAGGTGTGGTCAAGTTGGCTGGATGTCCTTTGGTTGGTGGACCATTCTTGATACACACGGAAACTGTTGAGTGTGAAAAACCCAGCAGTGGTGCAGTTTTTGACACACTCAACCTGTGCCCCTGGCACCTAATAGCATACCCGTTCAAAGCACTTAAATCTTTTGTCTTGCCCATTCACCCTCTGAATGCATATGTACACAATCCATGTCTCAATTGTCTCAAGGCTTACAATTCCTTATTTAACCCGTCTCCTCCCTTCATCACACTGATTGAAGTGGATTTGAAAAGAGACTCAATAAAGATCATAGCTTTCCTGTCAGTCTGTCATCCTAATATTTTGTACACATTTATGGTCTGGTCTCATACATATCTTGTGTAGTTCACCCACTTCAATAGCTGAAGGAACTGACCTCCATGATCAGCAAGTCAGTTAACATGTTTGTCTCCTTCAGAAGTCCTGTCATTGTCCTCTTGTGAACGTAATCACCCGTTTTACAGAGCCACCTGGTGACGACCCTTCAGTCACTACCTGAATCGTTATTCTCAATGTTTTCTTGATCATTGTTTCAGACACCAGCCAAGTTTACATGGACATAGATGGAATGTCTAGCCTGCTCCCTGTGGACATAGACGCTGAGGATATCCACCGCCAGTCCTTGTACCTCAGTCAGACCAGGTGAGGAACTAGTAACCAGTCCTTGTACCTCAGTCAGACAGGTGAGAACTAGTAACCAGTCCTTGTACCTCAGTCAGACAGGTGAGGAACTAGTAACCAGCCTTGTACCTCAGTCAGACCAGGTGAGGAACTAGTAACCAGTCCTTGTACCTCAGTCAGACAGGTGAGGAACTAGTAACCAGTCCTTGTACCTCAGTCAGACCAGGTGAGGAACTAGTAACCAGTCATTGTACCGCAGTCAGACCAGGTGAGGAACTCTGACCAGGTTAAGGTTGCACGCAAGACAAATGGAGAGCACTTTGAAATACAACCGCTGCTGAGAGGTTGGGGGTATTGGTTTATTGGTCTGGTAACAGCTTTGTTTTTTTGAAAACATCCAGGATGGATTCTGACATCGAGGAGAAACGTCAGAATGCTATCGAGCAGTTTTTCACGAAAGGCGCCATTGTGCCTTCACCATGGACYGAACCAACAAGCAAACAGAAATCAGCACAGATGCAGTTTGGGAAGAGTAAGTGAATCCAATGAGTTGGAGTTGAGTCGCTTTTCACTCACCAACACACACACATTATAGTGTTTTATTTTCTGTCATTTTCTATTTCCTGAATAACTGTTATGTTCAGCCATTTCTATGGATGTTAAATGAGTAAATGTTTCTATCTTCAGGTTCCATGTCCCCACTGATACTAGAAGAGCCACTACCAACTAAAAAAACCACAGTAGGCTGCCAGACAGTCCTGTCCTTACCTGTGGACTTCCACCTGGACAAAATATTAGGTAAACCTTTACATGTCAGTGAACCCTCCGTACACGTCATATTTCTCTCTGTGCAGATATTACCCAACTGGCAGGAAACCTTATCCGGTCTCACATAACCTGTCTGTCTGTGTCTGTCTGTGTCTGTCTGTGTGTCTCTCTTTCGGCTGTCCCTCCCCCACCCCAGGAGAATACTACAGATTGAAGGAGGTGTCTCAGCAGGATCAGGTTCAGGAGACCCTGAGCTCCTCGTCTCTGAGACGGAAGTTGTTTCTGGACGGCCAAGGGAGTGGCTCAGAGTCCTCCAGCCCCCCCAGCCCAGAAGGAGGAGGGGAGGGAGAGCCCCCTGGGGGAGAAGGGGGAGGGGATAGAGATTTCCTCTCCCCCATGAGCGCCTCTCCTCTGCCCTGCCCGTTGTCTGGCATGTCTGCCCTGACCCCCTCCACTGTAAGTGTGCCACTATTCAATGTCCAGGTGTCTGACCAGTGGGGCCAGTTACAGGGAAACATAGTAGCAAGTGTGGTTTGTTGCTCTGGTTCTAAGCATGCGTTGTTATCACAGGGCTGCCCAATCCTTTTCCTGGAGAGCTGCCAACCAAAAGGCTTTCACTGGGTCGGGTTAGTTACAACTGGGGTTGGAGTTAAAACCTACAGGAGGGTAGCTCTCTCCAGGAACAGGGTTGGAGTTAAAACCTACAGGAGGGTAGCTCTCCAGGAACAGGGTTGGAGTTAAAACCTACAGGAGGGTAGCTCTCTCCAGGAACAGGGTTGGAGTTAAAACCTACAGGAGGGTAGCTCTCTCCAGGAACAGGGTTGGAGTTAAAACCTACAGGAGGGTAGCTTCTCTCCAGGAACAGGGTTGGAGTTAAACCTACAGGAGGGTAGCTCTCTCCAGGAACAGGTTGGAGTTAAAACCTACAGGAGGGTAGCTCTCTCCAGGAACAGGGTTGGGTTAAAACCTACAGGAGGGTAGCTCTCTCAGGACAGGGTTGGAGTTAAAACCTACAGGAGGGTAGCTCTTCCAGGAACGGTTGGAGTTAAAACCTACAGGTGGGTAGCTCTCCAGGAACAGACAGCTCTGCTATAGCAGATGCTATATTGCTTCTAAAGTGGCCCTGTGTATAACATCTAGGAGGGAATCTGTTTGTGTGAGGAGGAATCACAAAGCTGGATTTCAAATAGACGTAACTGCTTGTTTTCTCTCTTGCCATTTTAATGAGACGTTGTCTCTCTTTTTTTCAAAGGGTCTTTTCTCGTCCAGTCCTATCCAGGGTCGTTACCGAACTACAGCCTGGGAAGTGTCACCAGCCCCCTGTGCCCTGAGCGGTCCTCCTGCTCTGGCTTCCAGTCCCTGCCCTGTCCCCCATCGGACCCAGTTCACACAGACACCCATCGCAGGTATACGAGTTTTTTAAAGAGGTGTTTTATGTCCTTATTGGCATAATGTGTCTTAAATGTTTCTGTTATACTAAACCTGATGTGGCTTTGGAGACATTATCTCTGGAAACTGATTGAATATGTCTGTGCAGATTTGCACAGTCTCTTTTTACGGACCTCAACCTGTTGAGTCAAGTCCTTAGGTGAACGGTATCCATGTTGTCGGTAAGTTGAGTGATGGCGTGGTTGTTTTTCCTGTCCAGGAGAGAGGAGGAAGCTGAGCTTCGTGACCCCTGAGGTGTTCCCCTAGACATGGACATCACCTCCTGTACAGAGAGCCCCTACGTAGACGGCTGTTCCCCATCCGCTTCTGCTCCTCGCTCCAGCCCGGGCCGGACCCAGGTCAACCCGGAGCTCAGACTCGGAGCCCGCTGCTGGGCTCACCCCCAACCATCTCCCCAACCCTTCCTCCTGGACCAGGACAATATATGTCCTTCTATTCACTACCACCCCATGGAGCTGGGCTCCTGCTCCCCGGTGCCGAGTGTACCCAGGACCAGTGGGGGTCCGCTGGGGCTGGGGAGGCTGTGTGAGGGGGTCGGGGATGGGCCAGCCTCTGTTGGACTCAGTGAAGATGGAGGAGGAGAAGGCGAGGTGGAAGTGGACCTCCCTGTGGAAGAGGAGGAAGGAGGTGTGACTCCTGTTGGTGTCCGGTTGACCAGCTCCGTGTGGGGGCAGCAGAGGCGTCTCATATGTTTGTGTCTCTGCTAGCTGAAGGAAGCAGCATCCCTTATGATAACAGCATGCAGGTCTGTATCCTGAGACGTCTACACTCTAACAAGCTGGACACCAGTTTTACATTTCAGAAAAGGCATTTATGTTTATAAAAAATAATTTTAAGAGTTACACTGACATGTATGGTACAATGACTGTTTTGACTTTTTTTTGGTTGAATGTACACAGATGGATCACGTACTTTTAATTATTCTTAGGTTTTTGATGACCATGTTAATCACTGTGGGTGGCACTGATTTGACAATCTGTTTTAATAGAATTTGAACTGTGTTTGCTCTGTGTAGGTGGACAGTGGGTACAACACATACGCTGGCACGCCACGCCAGCCTGATAGATGCAATGAGTTCAGACAGCCAGAGTAAGGAGTCGTTTGACGCAGCTCCCATCCAGACGAGGTCTTCCTCACAGCAGACACATTAAGACCAAGGTAACGTACCCACGACAGACAGACTGAGGAACGTAACCCACAGACAGACAGACAGAGACGAGGTAACGTAACCCACACTAAGGTAACCGTGAAATGCTTCCTGATGAACACAAACCCAACGATGCAGAGTTAAAAAACCAGTCAGCAAAAAATAAAAAGGGACTATTAACTTAAAGCTGTTCAGCAGTCTGATGCGAGTAGAGCTGTCAGCAGTCTGATGGCGAGGTAGAACTGTTCAGCAGTCTGATGGCTGGAGGTGGAAGCTGTTCAGCAGTCTGATGGAGGTGGAAGCTGTTCAGCAGTCTGATGGAGGTGGAAGCTGTTCAGCAGTCTGATGGCCTGAGGTAGAAGCTTGTTCAGCAGTCTGATGGCTGGAGGTAGAAGCTGTTCAGCAGTCTGATGGCCTGGAGGTAGAAGCTGTTCAGCAGTCTGATGGCCTGGAGGTAGAAGCTGTTCAGCAGTCTGATGGCCTGGAGGTAGAAGCTGTTCAGCAGTCTGATGGAGGTAGAAGCTGTTCAGCAGTCTGATGGAGGGTAGAAGCTGTTCAGCAGTCTGATGGAGGTAGAAGCTGTTCAGCAGTCTGATGGAGGTAGAAGCTGTTCAGCAGTCTGATTGGAGGTAGAAGCTGTTCAGCAGTCTGATGGAGGTAGAAGCTGTTCAAGCAGTCTGATCGGAGGTGAAGCTGTTCAGCAGTCTGATGGAGGTAGAAGCTGTTCAGCAGTCTGATGTCTGGAGGTAGAAGCTGTTCAGCAGTTTGATGGTCTGGAGGTAGAAGCTGTTCAGCAGTCTGATGGAGGTAGAAAGCTGTTCAGCAGTCTGATGGTCTGAGAGGTAGAAGCTGTTCAGCAGTCTGATGGTCTGGAAGGTAGAAAGCTGTTCAGCAGTCTGATGGCCTGGAGGTAGAAGCTGTTTCAGCAGTCTGATGGCCTGGAGGTAGAAGCTGTTCAGCAGCTGATGGCCTGGAGGTGAAAGCTGTTCAGCAGTCTGGAGGTGGAAGATGTTCAGCAGTCTAATGGAGGTAGAAGCTGTTCAGCAGTCTGATGGAGGTAGAAGCTGTTCAGGAGACTTTTGGTCCCAGACTTGTACTCCGGTACCTCTTGCTGTGTGGCAGCAGAGAGAATAACTTTGGATGCTGGGTCTTTGACAATGTTAGTGCTTTCCTCTGACACCAGAATGATCGTATTTAATTTGTGAGTTTACACATTACTAAACCATGACTGACGTGGTTCAGCTTATGAAGACGCACATGTGAATGGAGAATACTGTTTTGTTTTCCAGACTGTTTTCCTCAACACCATTGAGTGAGCCGATTGGAAGAGAACACAAGGAAGCCCCTCCCACCTTTAACCTCCCAGCTGAAGCCTATGATGATGTCTTGCATGTCAGGGGTGTATTCATTAGTCGGATTCTGTTGCAAAACAATTGCAATGGAACCGTTACTCTAGAAATGGAACCTACCTGAATTTTTCCAATAGAAACAAATTGTTGCCAAACGCTTTGTTTAGAGTAAACCGTTTGTTGCAAAACATTTAGCAACAGAATCCGTGTAGTGAATACACCCGGCTGAGTGACCATGTTTAGATGCCGCCATTCGCACAAATGAACCTTGAAATGAATTCCTATTGGCGCTAGCTATCCCTCGTAATGGAGTTGAAATGTGCTCACTAAGGTGTCCGGAATGCACCTATATAGTGCACTACTTTTGAGCCCTGTGGGCGTTGGTCAATGGTGCACTAAATAGGGAATAAGGTGCTATTTTGGATAACTTAGTGTTGACATGAACAAGGGACTGATGAAACTTGATATGTATTTATACATTTTATATTCTTATCGATTGTGAATTTAGCATTATATGAATCATTTTTATTTTGATCAGTTAAACAATTACGGGAATGTGAATTGTGATTAAGGATTTTTATTGTACATTTTGTTATATTTGTATAACTGCAGAGCTACCCGTTAAACAAAGCCACCATCTGAACAGCTGATTGTTTTAAGAAGGAAGTGTTATTGAATGGGTGTATTCTGACTAGAAACATGAGCCACATTAAATGTTGTTACAACTGGGTTACCCTTTAGTTTCCTGGTTAACTGCTTTATTTCCTGGTTACCCTTTAGTTTCCTGGTTACCCTTTAGTTTCTGGCTACCTTTAGTTTCTGTACTCTTTAGTTTCCTGGTTACCCTTAGTTTCCTGGTTACCCTTTAGTTTCCTGGCTACCTTTAGTTTCCTGGCTACTCTTTAGTTTCTGGTTACCCTTTAGTTTCTGGTTACTCTTTAGTTTCCTGGCTACTCTTTAGTTTCCCTGGCTACTCTTAGTTTCCTGGCTACCCTTTAGTTTCCTGGCTACCCTTTAGTTTCCTGGCTACTCTTTTTAGTTTCCTGCTACCCTTTAGTTTCCTGGCTACCCTTTAGTTTTCTGGCTACCCTTTAGTTTCCTGGCTACCCTTTAGTTTCCTGCTACTCTTTAGTTTCCTGGCTACTCTTTAGTTTCCTGCATCTACTCCAATCACGAACAGAGAGACAAGCTAAAGAGATGAGAAAAGGAACATTGGCTAAAACCAGAGATTTATTGGGGTTTTACAAAGGAAACATTCCTTCTAGAA